>NW_003805458.1:181329-345714 GCF_000255335.2 Galendromus occidentalis | reverse complement strand
TTATAAGGCAAGTTCCGGTACAGCTCTATGAAATTTTCCATACATTTGGGGCATCTACGTCCATGGTAATTGAAGCTTGTCTATTCGCCAAATGTAGTGCCTCAAGAACTAAATGGCAAGTCGCGGCCTTAGTCCCTTCTTAAACGGACATTTCCATTCTTGCAGAGACGCATCGAAGAGTTGGAGGCGGACAAAGAGCGGCTCCTCCAACAACAACAACAGCTCCTCCACCTGGCTGCACAAAAACAACAGCAGCTACAACAAGAGCAGCAGTATAAGTAAGCAGGACAAGTATATAAGAGAACGGGGAGACTCCGACCCAGGAATGGTGAGTCACCGCAGTGTGCTCAAGTACTGATAATGAATACGGAACAGGCAGCCCAAGAACTTGCGGAAAGGAATGTCAACCGGAATTGTCGTTGAATGGAAATTGTCGTTGGCGCACGGGGGGGGGGGCAAGGGGGCCATGGCCCCTACCTAAATTCTTCGGTTCCAATGCTAAAGTATGGACCCCGAGAAGGCGCGTCATCATTTTCGGTCGTCTGGCCCCTCCAAAACTCTAGTTGCCCGCCCCCAAGATAAAATCCTGTGCGCGCCCCTGATATGAGGATGGAAAACACTCTATATCGGTTTCCACTGAAGTGCGACCCATGACGCTACTGATTAATGAGAGATCATATGAATTATCCATTTGAGTGCTCCACTCATTCTAAACGAGCGCATTCTCCGTAGTTCTACGCGAACTTCGGTTTGGCCCTCAGCCGAACCGGCGTCAAGTTTTATAGCTGAAGTGTGAAATGAGAATATCGTTTCGCAGTGAATCCGGATTTCGGGTCTTCAAAGATTTTTAACTTATCTAAAGTCCTGATCCGGAGGAGGAAGATAGTGCGACCGAACTCTTTCGAAGCCAATGACGTTCGATTCCGGATGCCACAATCCAGGATCCTCAACGATATGTTCGTTTTATATCCAGTCTCGATACGGGGAAATTTTCGGACGCTCTCTCATGAAGCCGATGATGTTCGGTCCCGCCTGAGAATCCTGGGTCCTCAACGATGTGTTTCTATTCTTACAAAGTTCCGATCCAGACGTTCGAGTCCGGCCGCACTCGAGCGGAGCCGAGAATTACTCGAATGAATCGTATCACAATAAGGTTCTGGTATGATCGTCGCTTTGGTACCCCGATTCCGCCCCTTCCCCCTAAACTCCACCATGAGGGAACTCCACCCTGGAAAGTCTAGGAATTGAGGCCCTGTTTTGAGAATGAATTTCGGAACATAAATCCACCACTCATTTTCCAGAGCAGCCTTGACGGCAAGCTGGGAACCGCTCCGCAGAAATCCGAGGGGCTGAGCGCTTGCGGAGCAGGAATTACAAGACATCTTATCTCAACGGAACATTTGTTTTCACTTGTGCCGGATCCGATACATTCTTTCACTACGGCCGAGTTTCGCTTGCTAGCTCCCGACGGCGGAAGCATCTTATCGAAAAGTTGACGCGAGCAATCACGATTCCAGGCCGACGAAGACTGTCGAAATCTGTCAAGCTCCCGGGAATCGCGGAAACAAGTCTGGGGAGCCAATGGCACGCCCAGAACCATTATTCAGCCAGCTCGCGCAAAATATCCTTGTTCCGAGCTCTCGCCGTACGGATAATTGCTCTGAGATGGCGCTCCGAGAGCTTCCGTTTCCCTCCAGCGACGGATAGTCAAGTTCTTCTTCCGGATCAGGCTCGACTCGAATGGATGTACAAAAATTCATAGTCGACGATCCCTTCGCTGAGCGATACGTGTTCTCTTGATCCCTCTCTGGGAAGCGGCAGTCCTTCGCGAAGTCCTTGGGACAACAATGGCTGACCTTTTGAACGAGTGCTCGGATGGGGAATTAAAATCGGAGATGTTTCAAGGTCAGGAAACCTGCCTACGGAGTATAGGGGATGACTCTCCCGCATGAAATCGTTGGCCACTGATACCTCGGAGGGGATTCTCGGAGCCGGTATCGGGATCGGATCACCGCTGCGGGGTATTTGATGGTATGCGTGGCTTACTAAGAAATCATTCTTTCCGTTGCTCCCCACGGGGTCACAAAGACAGGGCAGATACGGGATAGATCGGAAATGGATACTCTCAGTATGATGAACCAGAAGCGACCAGTCCTTATCGGGAAGTGAACACGATACCATCACATGCGCTTTTTTGATTAGATCTCAGCGGCATCGGGAATTTTTTTTTGAACTCGAGTCCGAATTCCTGTCTTAGCAGATGGATCCTTGAGACAGATGTCCGATCGTGAATCGTGAACCTCTTAAAATCCTGCTCAGCTCGATCTCAGAGCGTAACACAGGGCAAGAGGATATGTGGTCAACCCCGCTGACAGCGAGCGTCTCGAGTCTCGAGCACATTCTGATACGGGTCAGACCTCTCTGAGCCACCACTTATTCCCAGAACATATGACCTCAAGGTCACATTTAGAAGGCGATTCCGGCTTGGTGACCTTGTTATATATTTCCTGCATCCAGGAGTCTGAAGCTGCGGTGGCTTCGGAACGCCGAATCACTGCTTTGATCGGACCCATGGGATTGAAGGAGCTCGTACCATGACTCATGACGAACCACGGGATCGCTTCGAAGCCGAGGAGAAGATTCCTGCGAAGCGTCGCATCGGCTCACTCGGCGCGTCGTGGACCGAGAGTGGGCCGACTACCGCTGAGGAGATCGGCCACATCGGATCTCAGAATCGAGCTCCGCTTCGGAGAGCTTCTCCCTCGCATCCGAGGGGCTTCACAAACCCACTGACATTTTTTTCGTGGACCGGCTTGCAAAGAAGTGACCCTCTAATTCTCAGATCCTTAGGTAAGTGCTCTTCAGAATCAAGATTACACTCTCTGGTCAGATAGGTATATAGACCTTTGAGAGAAGAAATTGCGGAGCTTCTGATCTCTCTCGATACATTTTGACGGTCGGTAATCCGGGCATTGTGCTCCAGCTAGAAAGAGACTCTATTTGCAGACTCGGCGGCGCCGTGTGCTCTGGCGTCGGAATTTGTGGAGTGATACGGATGGGAGCACCGAGCTCCGAAAATGAACCGTGAAATTCTTGACTTCATTGCTTGGCGGCGACTTCAGTATGTGTAGGACACGACATTAATCCCGCTTGAGGAGTCCTCACGGTGGATTTCCGTTGCTTGCGCTGAGCTCCTCCGAGATGGGATGGTACAGATCGCATTGATGGATCTTCAGTACTCGGGCCCTCCTTTCCCGGGGGAAGGTGGAGATTACATAATGTCCTCAAAGTAATTTCGACGGGCTGATTCGGGACGATGAATCAAAACCGCAGAGATTGGCCTCACTCCGCTTCGCTCTCGATTACTGCGCTAGTTTCTGCCAGCGTCGACGACGCTGACGCAAGAATAAGCTCAGTCAGTCGCTCCCCGGGGAAAGCGGGCCGCCGAAGCTTGGGAGATGCCCGAAAGCTTGGAATGATAACGCTTATCTCGAAATGAGGAGATTATGGTGCGGTCGGTCTTACTCTCGGAGCAACCCACTGCCAGAGTTTCATTTATTTCGGATCGGGGACTTATGAGGGACTTGAAAGATGCAGGAGTCCTAGAAGTCGAGGTCTAGATCCCCTCAGAGGACAAAGATGCGTGAGGCGACAGACCGCGAGAAGAATAGGTGGGCAGAATCAACCCGCTCGCTGTTTCTAATTCCGGCAAGTCAAAGTCATCCAAGAGACGCCTGGCCGAGTCTGTCGCGACGCCAAGATTAGGCCTCCCAGAAGGATTATCCGACCTGAACAGCTTAGCGAGGCTTCACTGTCTTCGCGACGGAATGTTCCTATTCCTTGTAGAGCAGCCGAGCGGCTCTCGGAATTAGGACGTCGGAATTCTGACGGTTATTAGCGTCTTGTTTACCGCTTGTAGCGTGAAGCCACAATACAGAAGAACGGCTCGGAACAGGCAATATCGACCCTGGCAGAAGTTCGTCGAATGAGGAGCGCTTTCCGTGCGCGATCGTCCTGGAAGCTCTCTGACATCTCGTCGCGGAAAACCACCAGACAACGAGAATTTGGCGCATCGCCTACCGCGTCACTCGAGACCAGTGATTCTCGAAGTTTTTTTCCCCGCGAAGCCCTTGCGGGAGTCCGCAGGGGTTTGCGGGAGCCCACAGCACCGTTTCCTGAGCTGTTCCCAAATGAATATCCTTTTGAGAGTGCGAAAGCATAGATTCCCATCGATAAAGGTATAAAGGATGCATTGGAAACCGAGAATAAAGTTTGGGAGAATTGAAAAAATTCCGGCAGACTGATAGTAGGCTCACGGAACCCCGAGGGTTCCACGGAAGATTTCGGCGGGGAACACTGCTCTAGATTAGACGATTATGTGAAGCAAAGCCACAGCTACGAGGATGAGCTCGATCACATCGCACACGAATATTCTTGGTGGAGGCTGCAGAGCGAGCTCGCTACACGGAGCTGTTCCCCGCGAACAGTTCCGAACTCCGAACTCGAAAGTGTCTTATTTATATTCCACCAGCCATCGAACGTTGGTTGACGCTGCCAAGGAAACTCAATCAGTCAAGTTAGGTTGGTCAGGTCCGAGAACGGGAGGAGCCGGAGACTCGTCAGCGGAGGATTTCTGTGGGGCCAATGTTGAAATCACCTTGGCCATCGTGGGAAATATGGTGCCGCTTCCGAAGTGGGTTGAAATACCCGGTTAACCAATGGCAATGAATCGCACAATGGCCTGCGGCGGAATCTTCGAGTTCCTAGACCGGAGTGGAATATCACACAAGTGATCAGCTCGAATTCATGGACTGGCGAGCCGACTGACAGACAGGCATTGCCTTCCTTTCCATCATGAAGAAGAGATCTTTCATGTGTGGAAGCCTGGATCTTCGGAAGCTCCTTCAGGAAACCTTCTCAATATACTATCGAGCCCAAGCTCCAATGAATTTCGAGGGAGTTGAGAATCGGAATCGAGACCCTATAGCAATTATTCATGATTTGTCCACCGTCTTCGTGGCTATCATCGTTTCATACTGATTCCGTAGAACAGAAAAACTGGAGATGCCGGAGGAATGCGAGTCAGTGGGGACAAGAAACCGAGGTAGCGGGAACACGGGACAAGGGGTAAGCGTGAATTTGGGTAAGGGCAAAACGGTGAGAGGGGATACCGAGGAACATCGTGAAGACGGGGAGCGAAGAGCAGGAGGGGGGAGGAGATGTTCATCTTGAAAGAGGGGAGAACGACTGGGCACACCGACAGCGAGCCAGCTCGTGGCAAGCGCGCTCACGAGGAGCGCCTCCGGAGCGGGTGATGTGTAGAGAGTCTAGCGCTGAAAACTCTGGTAAATCATAACTCTAGGATCGAGCTTTATCCAGCAGCAACAGCTGTCGGCATCGCGGCGAATTCGAGCATTTGTAGGTACTCGTTGCCGCAAGGCGAAATGAGTAACTCACACAGTCGTCAGTTTAGCAATGAGGTGGCAGGTGCGGTTCCGCAGATGAATATATCAATGGAAGACGGGACAGCCTTCAAGATTCCGAAGGTCGACTCATGCAAATTCCGAATTGAGGTACGCTAATTTTCAGCGGCATCTCAAGGCCGCCTGGTACCTTCCCAACAGAAACCAACTGCGACGCCAGCGTGCGCGATTGGACTCCCTCCTAAGGGAACTGACTTGGAATTTAGAGAGTCATTCCTCGATTAGAGCCTCGAGCTCTGACTGAGAATAGGAAGTCTCCACGCATTTCCGAGAATCGTTCCCCGATCCGGCGTTCGTCGACTGGGGAATCCTTTCTGTGCTTCAAAGCGAGAGAATTAGGGGACTCAGAGAATGACCATCCTCCTCTACCCCGCGCGGTCATGTAATGGAGGTTCGATCTGAAAGCTGTAGCCCTTTTCCGAGGAGTAGATTCCGTGTGAACGGAATCCATCACGCATGCTGGAGCCGAGGTGACAGCCTATACCGTTACGGGTTAACCTGATGACGGGGAAAACTGAGGAGCGACTCCGGTCGGCTGCGAGGGTCTCCCCTCGTCGCAGCGCAAGACTCACGCTGCGTATCAGCTGAGTTTCCGGGACTGATATCCCGAATAAAGTTCCGAAATCTTATCCAGAATCTCCGCGCTGTCGCTACGGTCCGCAGAAATTCGATACGGAAATCGGAATACGTAAGATGAGAGGTTTTTCCGAAACTGTGAGGAACATATGTGTCCAAATATGAGGGGATCGTATTCAGTCCACATCCACAAAGTCCGCACAGCGACAGGAAAAGTTCTCATCGATGGTCACCGCATCGACAGGCCGTCAGACAGGAAACCTGGAGCTGTCTCATTGATTGACCTGTGCAGCGTCTCCTCTGTGCGTTCCGGAACTCGTCAGGGCATCGAGCGAAGTAGACACGCTTGGAACCTCTTGTCAGAAGGTGCGTCTAGGAGTGCGTCTTTTCGATGAAAATTCTGCCATTAAATTGAAAATACAGAGTGTTCAGTCTTCGCTCACTGAGAGGAATGGAGTGGAAGTCCCCCGGGGGACTTCAGGAATAAGTCTCATGAGCGAGACATCTTGGAAAAATCTAGGAATCAATCCGGAAACGTCCCATGGGCTGGGAGACACGTTGTATCGGGGCAATGAGCGAGTCTTAGCGAGCTCATATTGGAATCTGAACTTTCGATTCCCTAAGAAGATTCCCAGATATCGAATCACGAGATCATCTATGACAATTGAATCGACGCGATAAGGGAGGAAATCTCCAACGATTGAGTGTATCCATTTTGAGTCATCCGAGACGTCGGAGCTCATTCACAGAGACGGGCCTAGGTGTGAGAGTCCGTTCCATAAGAATCGAAATAAACTGACCACGAAGGTGTTTCTTTCAGCTGCTCTATCAAGCGTCTCGCTCTCGCCACAGCCAGATACTCTCGAATCCACCAGAGATTAACTTCCAGTGATTCCGGGCGACAATCATCGAACACGCTTACTGCTCTCATCGCCCAGTGGTGAGCCTCCGCGTGAGTTCTCGCGACAATGTTTTCTCCTGGATACTCCCTTTAAGAGTCTCTCTAAACTCTAAAGGACACCGCGTAACTCGGGAACTGTTGCTCATCTGATTCCAGCTCGATCACGATGTGGCTCGTCATCGCGGTTTTCGTGTGTTCGGCAGCCGCGCGAGCTCCCGAGTTCGTTGTCGACTACGACAACAACTGCTTCTCGAGGGACGGAAAACCATTCCAGATGATCTCTGGAAGTCTCCATTACTTCAACGTTCCCGAACAATTATGGGAGGACCGGCTACTCGCCATGCGGAACTGCGGTGTGAACACAGTGCAAACATACGTCGAATGGCGAACCCTCGAGCCCCGGAACAACGTGTTCGACTTCACGGGCCGGAACAACATTACCCGTTTCATCAAAATCGCACAGAAAGTCGGATTATTGGTGAACCTCCGCCCCGGACCGTATATTTGTTCGGAAAGAGAAATGGGTGGATTGCCGTGGTGGTTGATGCAAGTGAACCCGAGGATGAAAATCCGCACCAACGATGCAGAATACATGTCATTCGTCGAGCGTTACTGGAGGAAACTCCTACCGCTGTTGAGACCCCTTCTTTATTCACGAGGAGGCCCCATAATCTTGGTCCAGATCGAGAACGAGTACGGAAGCTATTCGGCATGTGATTTCTCATACACGGCGGCGCTCCGGGACTTGGCGATGAGTTTACTCGGCGAGAACGTAGTGTACTACTCGACCGATGGAGACCGCGACGGTGACTTGAAATGCGGGAAAAACGAAGGCGTTTTCACGACCGTCGATTTCGGTGTGACCAGTGATGTGAAGAGCAGTTTCGCGGCGCAGAGGAGACATCAAATGAAAGGTCCCCTAGTCAACTCCGAATATTACACGGGCTGGCTCGATCATTGGGGCGGTATCCACGAAACCGTCCCAACCGCAGCCGTTGTGCGCTCGCTCGACGAAATGTTGGCAATGAACGCCTCGGTCAATATGTACATGTTCCATGGGGGTACGAACTTCGGCTTTGACAACGGCGCCAATTTGGACTCCGTCTACCAGCCCTGTCCTACGACTTACGACTACGATGCGCCTCTCACGGAAGCTGGGGATCCTACGGAAAAATATTTCGCCATAAAAAATGTCATCAGAAAATACGCTCCTGTCCCTGATGACGACCCCGTCGCCAAACCGAAGCTCGCGCTCGGGAATATACTGCTGAGGAAGAAACTAGATCTTGAAACTACCGTGGGCGTGCTCGAGAACCTGATGAAAGTTCATAAGTCTACGAACCCCATGTCATTCGAAGATGTGGACCAGCCGTACGGATTAGTAGCTTACGAGACAACAATCTCATTCAGACCGTTCAGTCCATCGTTGCTCAAGGTACCGGGTCTCAAAGACCGCGGCTACGTCTACGTAGATTACGAGCTCAGAGGGATCCTATCTCGAGAAGCTGGCATCTACGAGATGCCGTTGAAAATTCGTCAGAACCAAACACTGACGATTCTTGTGGAGAACCAGGGTCGGGTGAATTTCGGGGACGGCATTCTGGACCCGAAAGGCATCGTGAAGCCCGTACAACTGGGTTCTCGGACTCTGATGAATTGGAGAAACATCCCACTGCCTGAGCAAAGTGGAGGATCCTACGGCTTCTCGACTTTGGAAATGTTCGCTCACGATGTCCAAGCCGGATTCTCGAAGCATTTCACGAGTTCGAGGGATCTTACAGGGTTTGGGGTCTATGAGGGAAGCTTCCAGATTCCCGATAGAAACCAAGTGCTCCTGGACACGTATATTCACCCCTCCGGATGGGGAAAAGGATACTTGTACATTAACGGTGTCAATCTCGGTCGATACTGGCCTGATCAAGGCCCTCAGGTCACGCTTTACGTCCCGTCACCTTTTCTCAAGCTAGGAAGAAACAACATTACGGTAGTGGAGCTCGAGACGGCGCCCTTGAATCGGATGATTGTCTCCGTCGACAAGCCCGTCATCGACGGACCAGTTCCCCAATGAATTTCTCCCGCGACACCGGCATGAGGCGTAATACAGTTTTCTTTCGTCAATTACTCGCGGAGACAACCCACAATAAAAGGCTGAGCGAGCCGCGGACACCCTCCCGAAAATTACGTGACGTCATTTAGCCAGCTAACCCTACCCAGTTCAAAGAATAGCTCATGAGAGAATAGGTTATTCCCGTGGCCAGCAAACAGTCCAGTTCGAAATCAGATTCATCCATCGCTGATATGAGAATTGCGCCGCTCTATCATTCGCACGGCAACCCCATAAAGACAACAAGGACTACCAGTTCATCATCCTCTGCATGATTGCTGCGTGGATGGGAACCTTGCCGCGAATCGCTTGAGGACCTTGGGCGCCTCCCAGACCTCCCCTGCTCCTACCATGGGGGACCCTCCGGGTGGATTTTATTGGGATGCCCTAGTTTCGCCAACGAGAGAGTAGAGGCTGTCTCTGTAGGAATAGCAGAAAAGCATTCGATTGTTAGGGGATGGGCTCGATGATTTTCAATCGATAGCTGCTGGATTAGCAATCCCGGTATGTGGGTTCTCCCGAAATCGGGCACCTCGGTCCGAACAATGCGTTGGGCTTCACGAGAGACGTCGAGTTCAAGATTTCAGTCGGAATGCGTCCGGACAAGCCTCGAGATCTTTGCCCCAGAATAGGAACCGAGAACGATTCCTCGCACATGGTGGGACTATGCGGCGATATGATATCTCGACTCTGGAAGACAACTGGCTTTCACTGCCAAATGGTCAATCGCTGTCGATTGGCTCTTCTAGAGTCGAGGGAAATGTCCGGAGCGCTCATTTGCGTCAAGAGGATTATCGAAATATTACACCGCCTGCAGGAAAATCCCAACGACGGGAAATGGTCTGATTCGGAGCGCCGTTCAATCGGAAACCGAATAGCGAAGGTTCCAAGAAAGAGATCTCTCGTCGAGAATCGGGAAACGCACCGCTCCCTCCTGGGGTGAGCTGCGGAACCAGGCGTGGAGCATGTAGAGAGGGAACGTTCCGAGGAAGTGCAGGCTGGGCGACGCGACTCGAGGATGGTCTCGTCTCCTGACGTAACTTTGAGTGAACTTAGCGACTCGGCTACTCGAAGCACCTTTAGAAAATCTCCAGGAGTCGAGCCGAAAATAGATTCCTTGTCGGGGATGAATCGGTGAACGGGAGAGTCGGATAGGGATTTCTCCTCCAGAAGTACCTACTCTCAGCTCATGCATCGACTACAGCGGTGTGCCGATGATTGATTCGACGAGTGAAGCGGGAACGGAAGTTCTTCTGATGTCCTCGACGAGATCTCTCCAGCCGTGCGTCCTCCACAGGGCCAAGGAAGAGAATCCAACCGAATAGTCGACCACACAGCAATTCGGGCTGAGCGTCCCACGGGATCCTCCGTAAACTCAGCAGCAGGTAGGCCATGTCGGTCGAAATGAGGAATAGCGTGACTCGGTCATGGTTCGGGAACCAGGATTTCCCAAGCGAGGGAAAATTGATCGACGCTCAAGCTTGTGAGTCATGCGAGTCGTGTGAGCCCGAAACTCTTTGAATCTTGAAGCGTATTAGTGCAACATCCAGCCGGTGTCGGGATGATAATCATTATCATCAGGGCACAAATCTGAATGGGATGGGAGCTGTCTCTATCCACTGGCTTCTTCGCGAGGCTTCGCCGGTCCTCCGGCAGATTCGTAGAGTGCCGTAGGATCTCCCAGAGTTGTCGCCAGAGTTTTTCTGGTAGGAGCCTCGATGAAAGCTGTGAGAGAGCCGCAGACGAGCTCGCTGACTGATCGTGTTCACGCGCTACAGGAGTCCGCCCAGCACATCGAAAGCCAGTTTCGATTCATTCAACTTTAGAAAGCTGAGCATTCTTCCTCCGTGCCCCTGGGGGAAGATACTTTCTTCAGAAGTAGCTCTGTTCGAGAATCTCCGACTGCGGGGACGATCTATCATCAAGCTTGCTTGATTAAGGATTCACAGCCCAAGAGCTCCATTGAAAACCGGAGGTACGGGGGCATTCAAGAAGATTGCGAATGACTATCCGGGACAAACCTCCTCCAGAAAAAGGAGGTCTATGGTTCGCTCGTGAGCCCGACCCGAAATTCACAAGTAAAACGGGAGTCCCCTAAGCGAACGTAGGTGCCACCTGCCGTACTGTCTCTATCGTGTACAGAGTCGATTTCGAATGCGCAAACCCTTCTCCTAGGGGCCCTCTCCTGAGCATCTGATTCTTCACCGAATCGCTGTTGAGCGATTTTGAGAGAACCCGATCTAAGTCGATCTTCTTTGATCCCGACTCGCCGATTTCCTGACGTAACTGCGCGGTCGCGATACAACGGGAGGCGAACGCGCGGAGATCATTAGACAGCAGCTCTAACAAGACGGCAAAATAGCACGAACGTGTATAACGGCTGGACTCGAGGACTAAGTGCGCGACGTGAATCGACTCGACGGGGGGAGAGCGAGGTCGGAGCTCGTGTCGGGTTGTCTCGATACGCTCCGAATCTGGCAAAATCTTGGAATTCATAATATTTTTTATTCCCGTGGGCGGCGAACGGCTCTCGGATAGGAGCCGCGCGCAGAATGCGTGGGAGCGGCTGTCAAATCTAGATGCGACTCTGGAAACCTTACGACTAGAGATGAGAGCTTGAGGGAAGCGGGGAAGCGGGGAAGATCCGTTCGGGGTAATCCATGCAGCGGAGACCGGGCATAGGCATGCGGAGATCTTCCAATTAAGAGGGCATTCGCCGTTACGTAAACCGCATTCAACCCCGAAAGGAACTCACGCCTAGCGGAGCAATTAAGAAGCGACTTAATCACATCCTACTCCGCACTGTAGGCGACACCGAGAAGTTAGTATACTCCGTTTCATAAGCGAGAGGCATGCTTCGCCTGACGGCAGCATACACGTTGTGCTCGCTCACCCACGGAAGAACGCCGCTGAGGGAGGCTCCGCGCAGTGCGGAGCGACAGACGCACCTAATCCCCAATCCTGTGCCATTCGGGAGCAAGATAGAATAATTCCATGGAAGCATAGCTTATCTAATTTAATCGCTGAACCACTCGTCTTCATGCTAGATTGCATAGTGTAGGGCACACACAGAGTGGGTCTAGATTGATTCATATCTAGTTAATAGTCGATAGAGTTCCGATAATTTGCACCCCAAGAATTCGCAATTTGCGAAGACTCCCCTGAGAGCCGGATGATGCGCTAACGGTTCCCTCGTTCACGGACGCGATAATGCGCGGGACCCCCGTATTGTGGAACTCGTTAATTCTCCGGAAAATAAAACGGCGCGGGAACGGCACCTGGGAGGGGAGAATCGTGGAGGACTTAGCAATCGCCCTCGAGATTCATCGATCGCATCTCCGTTCTGTGGAGGCCAGAGGTCGATTGCCGCTCCAAGCGGGGGCATGGTCTCTCGGTAATTCCGAATGGCCCCTTCAAGGGAAAAATTCCACCTCTGTCCCTATGAGCCAGCTCGAAGCAGAGGCACGGAACAATCCACTATGACCACGGAGATATTTAGGGCGGGTAGTGCAGTGGGGGCTTTAAAGCCAATGATCTCGCGACGTTCTCGCAGCTGGTCCAGGACCAGGTTCCGAGATTGCCGGACCTCTGGAGAATCCATCTCGAAAATTCGGAATTCGCGTTCCCTCGCGGAGAGCTACCTCTAGCTAAAAACGGCGATTGAGGGGGCTCTAGTCCAACCTATTCATGAATATTCATGATTTGATACGTAGAGCGATACACCATCCCGTTCAACTCGGTCTCTTCGCCTCCCATCATAAGCCTTCACTCCTTAGGGGCCCCGATCGCCGTTCCCCTGATAGCGCCCATCGAACGTGTTTGAAACAAAGTAAAGACAGACAAGTTCTAACTAAATCGAATCGGAATAGAAAAATCAATAAATATTCTTCCAGCAATAAATATATGACACTGACGACGGTTTTGACTAGCTAACGTCTGCTCAGTCCAAAACTCCATTCCTGAGCCCTCCATCATTGCGAGGGCTGCTCTCCGTGGTGCAGACGGAGGTGAAATAGGTTTCTCGGATGTATCGCATCAGCAATGAATCTGAAAATTGATCATTGTATCGGCAGGTGCGTCAAGTTTGCCCTGCTCCAGTGCATGCTATGGGATACCGCGAGAATATTCGGAGATTGGCTAACCCTTCGGGGATTGAAATTGCTCTGCTCAGTATCGAGCGGTCAGGACTGTGATCGACGGAAAAGTGGCCGCCGACAAAACCTCCGCCGACGACTCCCTCGACCCTGGCGAGTAGGGCACGTTGAGCGGGTGCGTCGTCCAGCCGCCGTTGAACACCGTCACCTAAAATGACAATAATGATTATCCAGATGACGTCACGGGATTCAGACGTCCTGGCGTGGGCGAAATCCATCTTCGCCGCAGCTTGTCGGACCGGATGTTATTACATTCATGCCGAGCGTGGTCAATCAGCTACTAGGGGGAGACGATCTGGAAGTTCGGTCGAATGCGAGGTCGTTCCCCAACTCCGCGAGAAACGATTTTTCCGCTCAGAGTTGTGTCTTCGAGAAAGAGAGATCTCGTCAGCCGGGACACCTCGAATTGAGTTCGGAATATAATCAAAAGTGAATCATCGAAAATCAGGTTCAGGCGATAATGTTCCATAAAGTTTAAGGGTTCCTCATTGAGTCTCTTCAATTTGCGGAATCCGGCGGAATCTCTCTCATCCTGAACCTTCTGGAGTCGAAAAGAGAGGAACCAGAACGATTCGTCCCGAGAAAGCTTGGCAGGTTGTGCCTTCTCTAAAAAAGGGCGAGGCGCAGGTGAGGAAGAGATTGGAAGAACCCATCCACATCAATTTTGGGTTTGATCGGGTGGAACTATTACTTGTCTACGGATGCTCCAAAAGCGATTCGTTACTGATTAGTGATTCGGAAGCCTTTCGGGATCTCTCAGCGTTCTTTCGCGCCTCCCGCTCCCGAAATAAGCGAAGGAATGGATTGCACAGACTTAATCATCAGAAGCAGGCAAAACACGATTCTGGTTAGTGGTTAGTTTATTTTCTTCTCCTTTATTGCAAAGAGCTCGGTCGTAGGACGCGGTTGTAAGACTTCACACATACCGATTTTGGATGCTACGTTCCTCAGAGTTTCAACAACACCGATCATGTTCAGCGCGTCGGGCAGAGCCTTGGCGCTATGCGAAGCTTGGACCAAGTAATCTCGGAGATTCTGGAATGAGAGTTTAGGTTAACGGGAGAGGGTGAATAGTCGGGAACCTTGAAATGAATAGATTCCTCACGAGGCTATCGATCGCAATAAGCAGAGAAAAGGGAAGTTCCCGTCTCACCGTGAGGAGACTTCTGAAGGTATTGTCGCTTGTATCCGTCCGAAGTCGGTTCACTATCCCGATGCTCTTCATTATTCTGCGCGGGAGTTCCTGAACCATCTTGAAGAGACCGTTCATCCTGCCCGGGTACTCTCCAAGTACTCCGAGGACATCACCGCGGAAAATTCGCCTCAAATCGTTCATGACTCGTTTGTAATCGAAAACGGTCTGTAGGACCGAAAGCTGCAATTTTAAGCGAGGTTTGTGGAGGTCGTAAACTTAATGGAATCTGGGACCGGGCGGAGACACTCGATTATCCACTTAAATAATTCTGATGCAGACTCCACAATAATAAGAGGAGACCCGATTTCGCCTAATAAAAAAGGCTCGCTCAGTTTGGCCGGTAAGTCACAGCAGAGTACTCAAGCCCAGGTCACGAGGCTCCACTCACCATATCGTTCGAATTGGTCACCGCCTTGACAGCCTCCGTCGTAGCGTTGGCGGCAGCGTCGCCAATAAGTTTATCCTTAGCGTTGCTATCCTTGTCTCTGATTCCGTGCTGGGCCAGAATATCCTGATTCACCCGTTCAGGGTTTCGACTCGAGGACGGCGGTTGCGGGGACTGGGAACCCTTTTCGGATTTATCCTCGCGGACCCCGGCGCCACCGTTCATGTTCTGGATTTGCTCATCCAGGTCCTTCAATACCGACTTAAGCTCCTGCTTTGCGCACTGGAAGACCGATTTTTTTTTAAAAATACATTATCCCGTAGCGGGAGATCACGACAGCAGGTCACAGCTTTCGCCGGTACTCTCGTGGAATAGAACGGCAAAGGTTCGAGTCTTTCCCACGCTTCACGTGCGCGGGGGCTCGGACACGATTGGGAATCTCAAAATCGACGAGAAATAGGAAAAATCGTTTGCGAATCTTATCCCCAGTGCAATGAGTCGATGGGGGATCGGATTTCACAGGCTCAGGCACGAGATGTATGATCCCGGATACATTTCCTGTCTGATGTTTGCACAGCATAAGGCAAGCCCATAAAATGTGATGCGCTTGACCGAATGATGAAATTGCGGCCGTGAACTTGAGTCGAGGATCATCATATCGATCGAAAACCCAAGTATCATCGCTCGGATGATAGAGACTTTGCCTGCTCTGTGATCCTGGCTGCGCCGCTCTCTTACCCAACATTCATCACGACCGCGGTGCGGGGCACACTGAGCAAAGAGGAGAAAGATCTCGTATCTATGTCATGATTGGACTTCGCAAAATACCGCGGAGCTTGCGGCTAAGCGGCGGCGTCGATGCCGGCTCAATCTCACCAAAGACAGCCCAGGTTCAGCGTTCTAGGAGCCGCGGTATTCCGCGAAGCTTGGTCATGAAGTAAACGCGAGCCATAGCTGGTCACCTCATTTTGGAGCTTTTGGACTGAGGCTTGTCATTCTCCCGCATTCTCACATTCTTATTCGATTTCGCCACGGTATCGAGGAGTCATCGGAGGAACATGATCGCGAACTTACCTCGGTATATGCATCAGCACTTACAGTGAGTCCCTCATTCTGCAAAGTTCCAAGGTGAGGAGGTAAATCTCACCGATATCATTCAAATATCCGAAAAAATACTTCCAAAAGCTCACGGCTCACTTCTTCAACAGTGGTGGGGTCTTTCTTCAGACATCCATGAATCAGGGAGCTCGTCGAGGTGGTGGCGTCCACCACTTCTGTACTCTCGGGTATTATGATTTTTATCGGTACGGTGG
This sequence comes from Galendromus occidentalis, assembly GCF_000255335.2. NCBI lineage: Eukaryota > Metazoa > Arthropoda > Arachnida > Mesostigmata > Phytoseiidae > Galendromus > Galendromus occidentalis. The sequence continues at coordinate 329,603 of NW_003805458.1, read as the reverse complement.
ACATTTCCGGAGCTGAGTCGATACTTTCCGGAGCTGCGGGGGCTCCGAGCGCGAGTTTCAGGAACAAGCATGTCACGACGATCGATAGTACACTGAGTCGAGCCCACTGGAAGGACCGAGATCTTTATCTTCAACAACCGCTCTTTCCCAAAACAAGTCAATAGGTTGTACCGGGATATACGATTATAAGAAGGTTCGGGCCAGACGCCATGGGCCGAATGAACCCGGGATAAGCGGGGACTACTCCAACGTGAATGTTCGCTGAAGTTGTGTGAGTGTTTCGAGCGGAGACCCGACCAACGATCTGCATATACAGGAAAGAATCGTCAAGAGAAACATCAAGGGAAAGTCCGCGGAAAATATTCCGGTCATTGAAAACACGGCACCGGAGGAAGTCGTGAGATCATGATTCGAAGGCTCTGCTCCCTCTCATTATTCACGTTGAGATTCCTCCACAGACCGAAATTAGATACCTGGCAACCAAACGAGGCTTGATCTCAGTAATTTGAGTGAACACTGCGAGGCAGTGACGCGACGTCGTGATGGAGAATGAACATCTATGTATTGTGCGCGACCTGTGGAGCGACTTTCGCCGCGAGTGGGATGTTCACAAAAGAAATTGGAAGGATTCGAATTTCCTGAGGGCAGGCAGATCGATTCGCGAAGTTTGAGTAATTATTACGAATTCACTTTGGGGAAGAAACTTTTTTTTCTTGGATGCCTGAGAACTCGGAGGCTCTCACAAGGATAGATTCGGGGAATCCCGTGGAAAAGCATTCACCTTCCGTACGTTTCATCCGCGGCACCTCTCTTGGCGAATTAACTCGTTTGCAAAAGTATCTCACCATGTTTGTTGTCCGCGGGACCAAGTTCCTACCCAGAACGACGGTGATCTGTAGAATGAGCATTTCGTTAACGGCTAGCGCCTTGCCAGCACCGGCTGAGAGGGTGAGGCAAGGCTTTCCCTTTCAGAGTGGTCAGTCCGGTAGTGGTCCACCGGTTTGTTCGACGGCTCCGAAGAAAATCGCCTGGAGGAGCGAGCTGACGTTCGTTGTACGACAAGATCATCGCGGAAGAATATAATCTCTGTTTACTGATCAACGCTTAATTATATGTGAGGGCTTCTGATCCCAGATGATGACGCTTCTCTTCGTCATGGAGGTTTCTTCCCATGATTCAGCAGCGAAAGTGGAATCGCGACTCATGGAGAGAGTGTAAACAACCGGCTGGGCGCAGATTTCGGTAGAACCGGTTGAGCTGTCATGAGGGCAGAAGTTGATGATGTTCAGCGAGCATTAGATCTTCCCGGACATCGGTAGCTAACAAGTTCCTCCCCAATTATCGCCGTGCATCTGACGAGAACGCCCATCGTTTGACACGGCTACCAAGGCAATTCAACGTGTCATTCATCTTGAATTATAAGCAGCCGTGGACCATTTCCGATTCTCTGGGTCATAGGTTCGTCCTATGTTTTGCCTAGGTTGTGAATGTTGGCACAGCATCCTCTCGGGATGCGTGAGAATTCGAAGCTTCCGACAAGAGGAAAACTCTCGTCCCTTCGTCCGATGACATGGAAATCATCATTCTCGAATGATGGGTTGCCTTCGTTGAACACTGGGGCTCCGCAGTACGAACTTTATTTCCTCCGAGGGATGGATGTCTGCGTAGATCGTTCGTGATTTTTTTTTTGTTTCAGCTTCCAGGATCACGCTGATTCTGAGATATATGGTCCCGTGAACGTCGTCAAGCAGATCCCTTGGGTCTGAGCGAATATCTAGTCTAAGCAGCCGAATCGTCATCGATATATCCGTGTTACTCGAGCCGTTCATTGAGAGGGCCCTCCTTGCGTTTCGCAGCAATGCGGTGACGATTCCGCAAAATCCCTCCCGAGTCGCCGGACTGCAATGGATCGAGCACTGGACTAGGAGGAACTGGTCAAAATAGGCGATCCTCTTGGGTTTTTTGCAGATGATCACGCCAAGCAGAATGAGTGAACTGCAATCTGCGGTAATTCCCAGCGATTCCCGCGAAATTCGTCATTCTCAGCCAAGACAGTAATCGGGTTTCATTCAAACAACACGAGTGGAACTTCTCCCTGATCGTGAAATCTTGCTCGGAGAGCCCGGCTCCTTTCGAGCCTTCAGCGGGCACGGTCGGTCCCTGTTATTTCTTGAGCTTGAGCGCGAGCTCGATGTTACGGAGGAAGGATCTGCCTGTAGGGACGAACTTGCGAAGCGGATCTCTTTTCAGGAGCAACTCTGGCTGCGAAATCGGGACTCCCCCGTCAAGCCGCGATTCCAAGAGAGTTCCTGGGTGGTCTACGAATTCCATGATTTCCCACGGCCACACGCTGCGATTTTGGGAATGTTTGGCCGCGAAAAATCAACACCCTCACTCATCACCTGAGGCTCTGAGAATCTATGGAGGTGGATGGGCCGGGGGAACCAGGTTGAATGTTTGAAGAGCTAAACTCCTTACGAGTCAGGTAGGAGGACGGAATCTAAGAATGACGGTGCATTCCAAAAGCATGAAGCAACCCAGAAAATTAGGGCAGCGCTCGGGGGGGCTGGAAAAATGGATGGAGATCCTTTCAAGTTGTCTCTGGAGCCCCAATATGCTCTACTGCACTCGATCTCGTCCCCAAAATATTTCCCGAAAAACTGCGTCTGTGACAGCAAGTCGCGCGGCGAGTTCAGTCCGGGAGTCGCTGCCGCGGAGCCCGAACTGTCTTCACAGGAATCGTCACATAACCGATTCGTTCAGATGAGCGTTCTGTAACCGTGACCGGAGCCGAGGCTGAGACCGAGGCGATCTAATGGAAGGAAAGGAATGAAGAAAGACACAGATTCGGGCGAACCGATTACGTATCTTGACTGACCCAGCGGATTGATCATCCATAGTCACGTTGGGCTCCGATTACTTCGGGATGGGATAATCTCAGAGGGGATTCACCTGACCTGGGAAAATTCTGTTGCATAAGGTATGCCCCTGAGGAAAGCAAGGGAACGGAGCCGGTACTACATGCGTATAAGGGGCTACCGGTGGACTCGCAATTCACCCTCCCCCGTCGCGGCCGCGGGAATCCTAAATTGAGGGCCTCTGCCGACTGAATCACGGGGAGCGATTGACCTTCGTTCCCTCCCCGATCACGGGAGGAATAGAATGTCCGCGCATCGCCTGGTCTCCCCGACGGTACTCCACAGCGACGAGGAAGTCTCACCACCTGGTAGGAAATATCGCGGGAGAAAGAGCAATCTCAATTATTCGAAAGCCGTGGTATAGAACTCCGGACGGAGATTCGTGCTTGCCGCCGTTGTGGACATGAGCTCGATATCAAGCACAAGCGAAGCATGATATTTTCCATCGGAGAAACATCCCTTGGAAGGGTGTTGGCGCGAGCATAATAATTAGAGGATCCCTTTCAAAATATTCGCTTCTAATTTCATTGGAATAACATCTCCGTCCAAGGATCGAACTCACAGTGTTTGTCCATGTGCCTTTTGGAAACGGAATATTCATTCCGCTCCGGAATCAGCGATGCGTGGGATGAGATTTTCGCTATTGTCCGTCTCCTTTACCATGTCCATGCTTCTCGTTGAGTCGAACTAGTTAAGATTCACCTTGTTCCCGCCCTGACCCATGCTGTGCGACGGGAGAAGGCGATTCTGTAGTTCCCGAAGAGACAATCTGCCTATCCTACTCCTCAGATGCCGCTGTGAATACATTGCGATCGGGAGCAAGTTTCGGACAGGGGCACTCGATACCTAGATTCGAGCAGGCGATAGCCTCGACACTTGCCTCACAGGGACTTTCTCCCGTGGAATATTGCCAATTGCCCTGTATTTGATATCTACCGGAAGGCTACACGAGAAGAACGAGCGATGATCGAGTTCTCTTCCGCAATGCTACCTCCAGGAATCTCTCGAATCGTCGAAAAAATTGGACAGGGGGAGCTCCGTTTACTTTGCGCCTGATTAGCACCTATATATGAACGGAGCGAGTGGGAGCAATGCACGAGTCAGAGCCATCGCGGGAAAAATGCTCACCGTATGTCCTCTGATCGGAGGGCGTGCTGTGATTCCACGATATGGATGGAAAATCGACGGTCGAGGATACATATAATCTGTTGTGAACATGACTGAACATATCGAGATGGATAGGACACTCCATCGTACTTCATCAGGGAAGCTTTGATTTTGTAGCGGGAAAAAATCGCCGAAAGCGCGGTGAAGCCACAGAAAATCACGGGGAAGCGCATTTCCTCGTATCGGCAGACATGCTCCGATTAGCGAGCATGCTCTATGATTCGGGCAGAGCCCGAGCGGGCATGTTCCAATGATTTACGGGCACAACCTGAGCGGCATCGCTGCCGCCTCCGATGCCGTCGAATCGATGTCTACGAGATCCAGTGCCCCGAAACCCGTTGACCGATACCTCCCGGTTGCCAGTAGCTCGAGAAGTACATGATTCGGGAGGCGGATGCAATTTCAAAGGCACGTGCGTCAAACGAGATGAACATAGACGTGCTTACAGATGTATACGGACCGTAACCGAATAAATATATGAAGTACCACCATAGTACGGTGTGGTGATAATGTGAAGATGAACACGACAGTCATCCTTTGTTTCGTCCCAGAGCTGGGATAACGGCTTTCCCCTGAAAATACGGATTCTCGGATAAATAACTTAGAACATTCGAAACGGCATTCTCCAACTAAGGGGAACTTCCATTCGACGGCCAACCGCGTGGCAGGTCCTAGAAATTGTCGGGAGCCCTCCTCGTGGAGGAGATAGGGTAGTTGCTCGAAATCGCAGAAAAAATCGATATTCGCTCAAAGTTCACGGGAGGAGTGGTCTTTCAGAACAACCCTGCTTCGCGAGCTCCGACACAGCTGTATTTTCAAACTCAGGACCGAAATCGAGCTCGAGCTGAGAGGTCTCTGAATTCTATAGAGTTTCGCGGCTCGGAGGTTGGATTGTCTAAACCCGCTTCCATGATCAGCGACGGTGTCGGATGAACGTATCAAGAAATCTGGGAATTACGGGAATTGAGGAATCCGCGGAAGACAGAGGACAGTCGCAGTTTCCGCGAGTTTCGCGATCCCCGAGATTTACGTACGGTTGTCCTCATGGTCCGGTGGAGAATCCGGTCTATTCCGGTCTAGTTGAAGAATCGGAAGACTTGCTCCAATTGATGGGCATGCTCCAATCTCCTATTGAAGAGCACCACACGCAACGCTTGAGAAATTGAGGAGCATGACCTTCAACTGGGGGGAATACGGTCTCTTGGTCAAGGATGCCACGAGCAATCCCGTCCTACGGACTGCCATCCTGGGTGAGAGACTCTGTTTTTTCCGCGTGGCATTCACAATCGGATGTATGGATGTGTACAAGCAGACCGGAGTGGTCATAATCGGGGTGGTCAGTTGAAATTGTTTCTGTCAATCCCGCTTAGTCGGCCGCAAGCGGGACCTATACGGCCGAGTAAGCGGGTTGGCCCATTGAATACGGCTCCAAATGAGCGGGACGGATTACGATTGGGGCCGAGGAAAACAGGCCAATAGAGCGAGTTGGCCGATTATCCGGGAGGCCGTTCGAGCGAACTCTACCGTACTACACTAAGCCCGCTCTCGCCTTCCTTCCATCGGATTCAGACACTCATCTCTACGTGGGAAAGTAGGATGATCGCTTCAAGTCGAGAGCTGAAGGGATGGGGCGAGAACGCTTCCCCGTTGTATGATTTTTGCGTATTTTCCGTTCCCCGGACCGCGAGCCTTAGAGGTTCCCTTGACCGGCGGGACCGAGTCGATCGACAGCGAATTCCGGGATTGCTCCGCGATTCCTTGGCTCCGAAATCACGAGGAAAGAAGGAAATCGCACCCGAAAACACGCTCCATCCCCAGATGGCAGACTCCTTCAAGCTTCTGTTTTTCACTAGGTCTCGCCGCTTGAAATCTTCAAGTCGAGCGTTCCCAAAAGTTTCCACAATGTCGACTCCCGGCAGACCGTCCAAATCTCCCTCGAACAGGAGCATTGTAAGCGCTAAGCCCCTCTGTCAGGACCGCGGAAACTTGCGGTTCTTTCGCGATAGGAGACTCCGATGGGGGAGTCGAAGAACTTCGGATTCTCGGAGGAGCCGACAGCTATCACCAAAACCACCCGCTCAGTCACACAGCGGATGTGACAGAATCCCCCGGAATCGTAGTGTCTTCTGATTGATAGCGATCCGATCTATCAACGTCGCATCGTCGGCAATATATTGGGCTGTACTTTCCATCTCGCTTTAGCGTCGTGAATCGCAGCTGTTGTCTTGCTGAAGATTATTGCGCAAATGATAAATCGCTGCGGAAGCTGCGGATCGCGATGATGTTAGGGTTCTCTCATCCCGCCGACAGCCCGGGTGATTTGAGCTCCCAAGCCCGTGGAATCATTGGGAAATTCCGTCGTCATCGAGTCCAGCGGATTATTCTAAAAGATGGGCACCCCGATCGATCGATTTTTTTTTTCGCGGAGACAAGACTCCCAAGTCCGCAATAGTCCGGAATAGGTTGCTCGATCAATTGATCTATTACTCGACCGGGAAGGGTATGGGATGTGTATTCGTGCTCTAACTCTTAATTACAGTCAGAGAGGCAGGCGAGTCGCTTTCGCGGGACTACAGCGCCACCCTTCGGACTGACACATGTTATCAAAGCCAGAGTTGGGAACGCTTCCCAGTGAGTCACGAGCTCTCTCACGAACTCAGTCACGGAGGCACAGCTGGCTCGTGCGCGCACCACACTGCCCGGTCGACAACAATGTGAGGTGGAGGCAGGACTTTGGAGGGCTCCGAGAGTTTCAAGTAGGTTGAGAAAATTTTGTCCGCTTCTCCTGGACTTGAGAAGAAAAAAAACGAGTTACCTCTGAGTGACGTTCCTTAGGTTTTCCGCGTTCTTCTATCGATTTGACTCGGAATCTTCGGACGGACAAAGTCCAGATATGAGCGAATTAAATATCATTATTCGAAAATACGACCAACAGTTCCTGTCAGTGCAAACTCCATCTCGAAATCACCGAATGCCCGGGGTTTGGCTGAACGAAAATACTCATCGAACCTGCGACGGACGTTTGCCTCGACTGTGGCTGTTTCGATTTGGACGGATCGCAAAAAATCCTTCGAACGATTTTCCGCTTCTGCGAGCATTGTCTGCGGACTGTCCATGCCTTTCTTCCAGCATTCACCTCGGGAGTCTGATACCTGTAGAGTGACCGAGCGAAATCGATAGGTATATTTATTGCCGGAAGAAACCATTTATCTGGAGAGAACTTGACGACCTCGTCCTATTCTACCACTTCCTAGAATTCCCCCCAAACTGGGAGTGGATAACTTGTTCCTGATCCTGGACTCCACTAATTCTAATACATCTTCGACATTTCCCTCAGATACGAATAGCTGAGCATCGCCCCCAATACCGAGTTTTCGAATGGCCGGCGACTCCTCCGCCTGTGTATCCTCGGTTGCCGCGGAGACCGTGGAGGATTCGTCGGAGCGCCCACAGCTTGCGGAGGTCCCTCGAAGTCAGCAAATAGAGATCGCTGTTCGTGAAAAGGCTACCGTCTGGGAAGAGCATCCCAAACTCCGAGACGAGGTAAGTCGCTTGAGTAGACGCTTGCGAGAGCAGAGGTTTCACAATCGGAGAAAAAAATACATCTGAAAAATGGGGCACTCCAAGTCTGAAGAGGGCCACGTGGTCAGCTGACGAGAGGTCGCTTCCTAAGAGAGAAAGTTCTTTGCTGTTCGATCGACGTTTCCATGCCTGCTTTTCCCAGGAATCCAAGCATAGGTAGTCCCGAAATTTCTGAATCCGTCTCTGTCTCTAACGAAGAGTTTCGGAGTGGTCCAGAGGGAGAACCGGCTCCCCATTGTTCCTCGAGCCGTCCCGATTACTCGATCCGGAGTAGATGTACAGATATCCGGTCGCGTTCATCGATTTCCTCATTTTCGTGAAGTGAGTGGTTCCTGGTTCCGAAAGCTTCTGACTGAGCACTGAGCATGAGTCGACTCCGGGCGCTATAGCTGAGATCCGTCGAGCGATCACTTGTCGAGCTCGCTCAACAATTCGATTGTTTGCAGAGGTCGGTCCCGCCGGGAAAACAAATCCAAACTCTCATAAGCGCAGCCTTATGAATGAGGGACGAATTCCTGAGCTCTCATAGCGTTCTAGTGATCGATCGATGGATCGATCGAATTCCCAGCATTGACCACGCGTCCAATAATCTCTCTCTCCGACATCTGACATCCCGCCGACGGAAGAAGCGCAGGAATAATTTCTTGGGATTTCGGGAGGGAGTCTCAACCTCCCATGAACATCGGAGAGTATTTGGCTCCGGTCCGATGCTTCGCGTCCGTCCCTGTTGAGCAATATTAGCCTACGCATCCGTATCGATCATTCATGTGGCGATCACGCGAACCCTCGTAAGCTCAGGTTGACCAACTAGTTTCGACCACATCCGTCTTCAGCAACTAAAGGGGTCAACGGAAGTCGAGCAAGTTTCCTCCCGAGCCTTCTGAGGAGTCAGCTCCGTGGGTCTCCCCAGAGTGAGCGAGACATCCCCCTCAACTAGAGCCGAACCTTCCTCACAACGTCCGATCCGCTCTGTACTCAATTAGATAGTGGATGAAAGGGCTACCACGGAGACTTTTCGTCTCCGTAGTATCTGGACACCGTTTCAGTGAAATATTTCAGAGCTGTTGTCGTGAGACCGCTGACAATCCCCGTAATCAAGCGATGAGACCTACTCGGATCTCTCGCCTGTAGTCAATGGGTCGGGGTTAGGAAGAGAATCATGGAGGATTGCATACAATTGGAGTTTCTTTTAGGATGTCCGATGAAGATTCGTCGTTGTCTCAAGCGTCCGATAGCGAACTGGTACGTCTGAGCTGTGTTTTCCCTTCGCTGAGTGTTCTCTTGAAGTCAGCTTGTCGATCGTTTCCGCGCTCCCCGCCAAGTATACATCCCTAATCCATCTGGCACTCAGCCCTACGTCGGCGCCGCAAATGGGTATTCCAACTCGTTCTTCTCTCCCGAAGCTCGGATGGGTTACCCTGAGACTCGGGAGATTCTATTGAAAATGATGATTGACTGACCACCGGAGATCATGGGGTCGTGCCGGATCGAGAATAATTCCATGCATGTGAGGGATCCATGAGAGGAACCGAAAAATCGTGGAAAGCTCCGAGAAACCATTTCTTCGAGGCCGCCTCAAGCCTCAATGGGATAGAATTTCCTCCAAGTCGAAGAAAACCAGTGGGGAGGCCGACGATGACTCGAAACTACTTCGAATACAAATATAAGCAGACTTGCTGGAACTCTTGCTTAGCCCCGCTTGCGGAGTGGCCGCGAATAATCCTCTCGAAGGACCGGGCAGACGGTCTCGTCGAAACGGAGTCTCCATTGTAGTATGGTAGAATAAGTGATATCGATAAAAGTATCGCTCTATCTTGCAGCTCCGCGAATGGCGAGAGAAATACGATGCATTGGAGGACGATCTGCGGAAATTGCAGGAGGGGCGTCTCGTTATCAGGACAGACACGTCGCTGAGCAGCGTGCGGCAGACAGCCGTGAGTGCATTGGTTGGATATGGATGTCCAGGGAACGAGCCGAAACAATTCCAAGAATATTTGATCCGAAGTACTGACTCGAACATCTTATTCCGATTGCAGTCATATGATGTCGAAACAACCTCCAACGTAACAGTGGTCACGTACAACACGAGGAGTCGTGACCTCGAAGAGACGCGAGAGGTTCGTTCCGGAGTCGTTTTGGGAAATAATATTCAGCGTTCCCGGGGCTTCCTCGTAAATTGAATAACTTGCTCGAATGCAGGTGGTGGATCCTGGTGGGGACGATATCAACCAGCTGCTGAAGCAACAGATTCTCCTCCTTGGTCAGACCAATCGCAACCTCTGCAGAAAAGTTGAACGTCTAAACCGGAGTCTGTTGGCAAAGGACCAGAGCCACGAGAAATTCCGTACCTTCGTTTCCAGCGAAAGGAGAACCGTAAGTGGCCAGAGCTGCGGTGTGCACTCTCAATGTACCGTTTGCGGCAAGACATATCGACCTTCGTGCACACCTCATTCAGGAGGCTCTTCGCCTACCGAAGTCAATAGGCGGAAGTCCTCGAATGCTAATGAGTGGCCATTCTCGACATATTCCCGGGCTCAAGCTCGCCGAGCTCGAATCCCTTGTGGGCAGCGTGAAGAGAGACTACAAATCCCTGCGGAACTACATCGCCCAACGATTGGGAGCGTACAGGGACGAGCTCGATTCACAAAAGAACACTTTGAGCAGCGCGATGGCCGAGCACGCCCACGGAAGAGATTCTCCTGAGCTCATCGACGTTCCGAAGATCATGGTCCACAGCGGAAGCATGACAGAAGACGAATTAGAGCAAAAGTATGTGGGCGAAATGTGCATTCTATGCAACATCACTCAGCTAGTCGGTCGCGAAGCTATGCTGGCCTGGGGCTTGTCTACAACAAGACAGCGATGACTTATCATCGTTTTTTCCCAGCGTCGCCAGGTTCAGTCAGGCGTCTGCCGTCCAATCGGCGGAGCGGAAGTCTCTCTATGCAGCGATCGGAAGCCTGCTCGGAATCGTGGCCAATCCGAATAACGCGAATGTAATTCAGAGATTGAGGTTAGCGAAATCCATTCGCAATTTTCCGTTCACCTGCGAGTAGTGGTCCGAATCGGACCAGGGATGGATACCTACGGGAAGATAACGAAATTCGAAGCGACGGAGGACAATTCAGACGATTTGAAAATTATTTAGGGAGAATCAGCCGCAGATTCGAAGCTCCGTATGAGTTCGGCGCCTCTCGGGGACGTCCACCAGAGAGATTTTTTCGAGCGCAACAATGATTTTGACGAGTGCGTGTTTTTCCCTTCATCGGCCTGTCTAGCCGAACGATGCCTCAATTCTTTGCTTCACAGATTTCTCCTGTCGTCAGACGCATCGGTTGATGACATAGTCGAACTCCTAAATCAATGCGCGCAATCAATGCCGAGAAGCGGAACCTCGAGCAGGTGTCGAACCCCAGTGGCTGACGAGGAACTCCCGATCGAGACGATGCTCCAGTTAGTGATTTTTTCTATTATTAAAACCTTTTTGATATGACGATGATGATGATAACAAAAGCATTATGGGATGCTTATTAGCGGAAAATCGCCATTTTTCGGAAATCTCATCCGTTGCGGAGAAGTTTCATCACTTTTATCGATAGCTCGGAAACTGACCAGTACCAGTGATCGCATCGCTTGATCCACAGCCACCTGCAGTATGAGGCGAAAATAAGGGACCTGGAACAGCAGTTGACTGCGGTGGGGAGCGAGAAACAACGTCTCGCCAACGAACTGAATCGAGCGACGGATTCTCGGGTCCGAAACGTGACCGCAACCAGTGAAACCTTCGCGACTACCGGTAAACTGACGAAAACCGCCGAGCTTGGAGGGTGCGACGCCAAAGACAATGACTTCGGCCAACTCTGTGAGTGTACGTGTACGTGTTTAGCCTTGCATCGTGAACCCAAGAAACCTTCGGGAGACTGAAGTCTGCAGGAAAAATTCTCTGCTTTCAATCTCCGCAGCCTGTCCCTAATGGAGCTATTTTTCCCCTCTCAGCGGAGCCTTCGTCCCTATCCGAAGACACGGATTCCCGATGGTGCTCCGAAATCCAAACGTTCCGCGAGCACATAGTCACGCTCCAACAACAGCTGGAAACTCAGAGGAAACTCTGCGATCAACTCCTCCGAGAAAAACAGTTGCTCATTCAGCAATTATCGGAGTTGCGAGATGAGAAGCGAAGATCCGAAGAAGCGATGAACTACCGGAGTCGCGAGCAGCAGAAGCAGATCGAGGCGCTCACTTCCAGGTTTTTTTCTATGCGGGCTTTTTCTGATCTGTCCCGAGTTCCTCCATATCCGGCGGTCTCACGATTTCCTGTTCGAAGCAGAATACGGAAGATCCTCCGTACTGTCCCGTCTTCATGAACATTTTTCGCAGGTGCGACCAGCTGCTCGATGGACGAAGCAACAACGATCGCAAGGAGCGGACGGAGACGCAAGCCGTGTCCGCTCTTCGTTCAGAGCTCGAGAAGGTGAGTTCCAAGCCAATCTCAAGCGCGATAATACCCGATGCGGAGAAACCCGAAGACGTCTTATTTTAGAGATTTGCGAGAACTGCGCTAGTCTAGAAAAGCCTACCGGGAGGCCTTATTTACCCGTCTGAAGTTCCCTATCTCAAACGACGGCGCTTACACGATGAGAATAAGGTTGCCGTTGGTGTATTAATCGCCTCTCAAAACTTTTGAGCGGCCATTCGCCGCGTCGAGCGATAAGGAAGGGATACGAAATTGAGCGATAAGCCGTTGCTCGGCATAAGTTTTTCCTCTTGTGAACCCGGAGCCTCCACACGGAATTAGCGATCTCCTCCCGGCTGATTTACGTGGAGTTCCCCGGAGCTCTCTCAGAGGATCAGCGGGATTACGGATTCCGTTTAACCTCCCGTCTGCTCCCGATGTTTCGACTTAATCATTCCCCGGATCGATTCCAATTCTCAGAAGAGTCCCAGAGGTTGGCATGGGAGAGAGATGTCACAGAACTTGCAGACGCGATTCGGGAGCCAATTGTAGCGTAATCCCATCATAGCTGCAATAATTAAGCTTATCTTTCCATCGGTCTGACATCTATAAACTGTCTCACCGATTGATTTGACTACTACGGCAGCTAGGCAAGGATGTTGGCGTGCTGAGCGATGAAAACATCCGATTGAAGAATAGAACTCTGCTCACCAGTCAGGAATGGAAATCCGTATTCCAAAAGGTGCCGCTAGTGATCTGTGAGATCTCTCAGCTAAAGAACCTGTTCGGAGTCGGAAACATGTTCTTTACGAGGCGGAGCTCGCCTTGCACGCAGATTCTCGCACGTTCTACGAATTAGATGCATTAATTTGAGGAATTTCATTTGCCTCCACAATCGAAACCGTCCCCGAAGTGCATTCCGACTGGAATCTCTCTGCAGGAATTCAGTCAATTCCCATACGTAGTGACTTAATCACTTCGTGCTTCTCTGTACCGTATTTCTTCTACGATGAGGAACGTTTCCATGAGGACGCATTTTCTTAAAGAATCGATAGGTGCGCTAGGGCGCACCGTGTGATACGAGCTCGCCGCTCAGACATGAGCCTAGATCGTCCACTCAAGAGGCTCCTGCGATATCGATTCGCTCCCAATGAGCCTCGAGAGTGTTGAGGCGTCTAATGTACTTTAACGAAGAACGAGTAGATAATCTTCTCTGATTATCTCATTGGACTATTGACAAGCACTCCGGCTAAGGAAAGCAGACTCTCATGGCGGGACAAGTCGGGAGAGGGTGGTATTAGACGGTCGTGCCCTTATGATAGAGGAAATACGGTATGCACCGAACACAAGCCGCTCGCGGAACGTGGACAGGTGTTCAGCTTTCTAGAAAATCAGCCGATTTGATTGCTCCTGCTTCTCTCGATGGGGTCATTGACTGCCAGAATTTGACTCGATGTTCTCTTCCTTGAGCATAGCAATCGACCGAGGTTCGCCGTCTGGAATTGGAGAAATCCCAGCTCTCGCAGCAGGTCGAAGAGGCTCGAATCGAATCCACCGCCGCGCAACGCGACGTCGAACAACTTCAAGGAAGGATTCTGCATTTATCCAAAGAACTTAGTGCCAACCGGGAGGAGCTGATCAAAGAACGGACAGCGAAGGACGAAGCCATGCTCTCAGCACAGAAGATCGAGTGCGAGATCGAGAAAATGCGAAACTTTTTCGAAGGTGGGTCCTGAGCAAGGTGCATTTCGAATGGAAGAAAATGCACGCTGGGGCAAGGATTCATCGCGCTGACAATGAAGGATTTGACTCGAAGAATATTCCGTGCTGTTCCGGGACTTTCCTGAGAACGAGAACGGCGGTGACGATATAATCAATTGTAGAACAACTCCACGAAGATCGAAACTGCCACCAGAAGTCGGTGGAAGAGTTGAAACTCGGCTACGAAACCCAGATCACGGAGCTGAGACAGCGTTTCAAGACAATCACGGAGGACTACAACACTCGTCTCAAGCACGAAATGTATCCAGTGCTCGAGGAGTTCCAGAGATTGACCGCAAATGTCACCGATGCTGAAGTCGAAATTTCCAGTCTTAGGAAGAGTCTCCTCAAGGAAAAGGAAGAGAACGACAGAATGCATGATTCGGAACGCTCCCTCAAAACACAGCTCTCGGCCTTGAATAGGTAAGTCGAAATCCTCCGCTGCGGGAATCCCTTTGTGTATCTTAGCCTCCGTCGACGGATGCGTACGAATCAGACAACGCTTCCCTGACAGTTGTTACCGCTCCGCTTCCACAGGGAACTCTCTGACACGCAAAGCAAGCACAGCGAGGCTGTTCTCCAAGCGGAAGACATGCGTGTTCAGTGCGCAGAATTGAAGGCGAAGCTGGAATCCGGCTCCCGATCGAATCTCAGCATGAAATCCGATCTGGCGAAGCTAGCGAGCCAGTTGGAACAATCCGAAGTGGCGCGGAACGTCCTCGAAAAAGAATGTATGGCTCTCCGGGAGCACACGAATCATAGTACAACGCTTATCCAGAGCGAGTGCAGTCAGATGCAGGTGAGATGTTATATTGTTTGCTGCGGGAATGTTGCCGAATTTTTTCTTTCTTCTCGACTGCCTCGGCTTAACGAGCTGCGGGCGAGTCGCTCCCAAGCTCTGAGTCGCTGACTTGATTCGTGTCTCAGGAACGCATCGCTGTCCTTCTCCGCGAGAAGGAGTCCCTCGCCAAGGAACTAGCGGAGTCGCGCAGCGATGATGAGGTTCTGCGTGCGCGTATGGTCATGCTGGAGATGCAATTGGAAGAAAAACGCCTCCAGGCGATCGAGGATGAGGCGGAGCATGAGAAAGGAATCGCTCAATGTTCCGAACTCAAAGACCAGCTCAGTCAGACGCGACTCGAGCTTGAGATCTACAGAGAAAGGGTTCGCTCTACCTCAGCCCCTCGAGGCATTTCCTCAGCCATTCACGCGGAATTCTCTTTGAATGTTCCTGTTTTTGATATTCCTCCATGCCCTCAGATGCTGAAGCTCGAATCCCAGAGGTCGGAACTGCTGGTCCACCGGGAAAAAATGCGTCGCATTGATTCGCTGCTTCTTCCCGTCATGAGTCGGAAAGGTGTCGACGCTCAAGATATCGTTGATTGCGTGCGAAAACTGGTTGAAGAGTTGGAGGCATACCGAGAGAGACCCGGCACTGTAGACCAGCAGTCGAACAATATCAAAACGCTGTGTTTAACGGAATCAAGGAAAACGTTCGA
Source organism: Galendromus occidentalis (assembly GCF_000255335.2). Taxonomy (NCBI): domain Eukaryota; kingdom Metazoa; phylum Arthropoda; class Arachnida; order Mesostigmata; family Phytoseiidae; genus Galendromus; species Galendromus occidentalis. Next base: position 314,223 of record NW_003805458.1, on the reverse strand, counting down.
GGATAGTAAGAAGAACACGGAGCTCCAAAGGTTAGTTCGCCCTCTTTTATGCGAATCAGAAAGACGTGGAGGCATCGGAAATTCCGAATGCACCTCTTCATCCGACCGCTGTGGGCTCGGAATCCATGTCATGATAATGATAATAATAATAATGATATTTAAAACCACGAGTCGTTTTTCGATTCTCTCAGAGAACTGACGGTGCGAGAGGCTCGGATCAATGTTCTTGAGCAGAGCCTTCTGAGGCTCCAGACTGAACTCGATCTCCAGAAGCAGTCGAGCGAAGTTCGACTCACGGAAGGTCTGCCGCTCCAGCAGCACAGCAAGGTGCTGATGCACGCCGAGCTCAACAAAACTTCTGCATCTCTGAAGGTAGATCTCTGCCCTCATAGCCTGACTTTCCCAGGATATGAATATGCTGAGAGTGTGAATTGGGGATCGGAAGGGAATAATTGTGTGCTGAAGTATTCCGGACTTGGAATCCTCTATACATGAAAAAATCCTCTCGATGCCGCAGCTGATGGAGCAGAAGTACCAGGGAGACATCGATTCGGAGCGAGAGTCGAACAAGCGCCTACGAGAGCAGATGGCTGAATTGAAAGAGGATTGCGATATCCTGCGCAGGACTTTGGACAGAACTCTGAGTGAAGTTGAGGTTCTGAGAAAAACTCGCAGCAATAGAGCCGTAGAAGCACCGCCGCCTCAGTCAGCGCCGTCCAAATGCAAAGAGGTGATTTTCGAATATTTATTCATTTGGATATCGCTTGTGGACTCACATTTGATATTATCGGATCGTTTGGGAGATCTCCCAGCTTGAGTTTTGGTTCCAATTATCCAGAAGAACTACGAGTCCTTGTACCGCCGGCTGAAACATGATCACAACAACTTGCGTCAGAAATACGAGAACGCTCTGCGGCGAACGCAGCAGGATGTCATACAACATGAGTTCACTGCCACCGTAAGTTTCGGGGAAGTTCAAGATTAGATTCTGGGAACATATCAACTTAGTTCCCAGAGATCACGAGTCCGAACCATAGGACGCTATCGACCCGACAGAGAAACCCTCGACCAAAGGTTTCACTATCACCGCCGATTTCATCCTAATTTCTTTTCCGAACTTCCGCTCCCCGATTTAGAGAACATTCAGACCCGCTCGGCTATAGAAATCCCCGATCCCGTTACAGTGAGTTGCGTAGTTAACTGACCCTGAATAGAGACTGCGAACGCTTGTCTCGATAATCTCCATTGAAATCACGAGGCTTGCTTATTGGATGCACAGCACTCACTGCACGATTCCACTTGTCTGAATGCGCTCCCGTCGTTCATGTCTCACGAAGAGTATTAGTACTTGGTCCTCCTATGAGACTCTTCATTCGCTGGAGGGAGATCCTTCCGCTATGCTCGATAGAATCTCACCAGACATTGCCGTCTTCGGGATCAGATCGCCGTCCACTCATCTAGGTGGACTTCATCCCGTCAGTACCGACTCGTGAGCGAGAATATTTTTTCCAGTCGAAGAAAATCCTCGGACAACTGTCCAAGTCCCTGCACAACGTATCGCGCGACCCGGAGTGTCTTCCACAGGAGTCGCAAGCCCTGATGATAACCGTCAAATCGCTCCATCAGAGTGAAAGTGTAGAAGAGGATTAAGTTCATCTCCGTGGAAGGTTCCTCGTCTGAATCGAAGAAAATTGACTCATTTCTTTGTCCTGCACGTGAGGGGAGCTCCTCGACCGCGTTTCGAGAATACTCACGACTTCATAGCACCTCGAGCGACAGTCAATGAGGAGAGAGGGCGTAACGAGTAATTGTGAAAGTAGCCTGCCGTCGAAAGTGAAGTAGAGACTGTATTTTCCGATGAATCACTGCCTGTGAAAGGATCGTCCGGCCCAAAATTCCAGAAACTCCAATAAATGACCCCAAGTCTGACATGTTTAGTTTTGTACTGTAGCGAATCTCTGGAGAAGTATGCGAAATTCGGGCTTCGAAACCACAGGCTTGAATCAGACCGTAGACCGACCCCCGCCGGTGGGAACGTGTCACGAATATTCGACGATCGATCCTTACATCTGATGATACACGAGTCCCAAATCGATTTTTTTCTTCTAAAAGTTTTATTGCAAGAACTATCCACCATTAGACTCCAACACAAAACTACTTCGGCTTGACCGCGGAAGCTTCCTGCTGTTGTTGCATTTTCTTCATGGCCTCCTCGTCCTGCATCGAAATCGAAGCCAGCTTTTTGCCAATGCGCTCGTGAATATCCAAGAATTTCGCCACGCAGCGATCTATGCAGACAGATTCGCCTTTCGTGAGATCACCCTCTCGATACTTGGTGGGAATGCATTTCCGCTGACAGACGTTCGTCATTCTGCAATGGAACAGGAGGAGTTGAGACGATGCGCGCTGGCGAATTCTGACCTTCTCGATCTTCCCACGGAGGAACTCGCTGCGGGGGCGGTACTCCCTGAATCAAGCAACCGACCTGTTGTACATATCGGCCATCATATCGATTTCGAGCTCTTGCACTAGGGCGAGCTTCGAAGGATCCAGTTGCATGCCCGCCGCCATGTTTAGGTGCTCGTTCACAGCGCTCGGGGAGCAGATTTATGGTCTTCAAAACTTGAAATTCTGAATTTTCTCAGTTGTTCCGTCTTTCCGGAAAACTCTGTTGCCCTGTTCGTAGGATCCCGCGTTGGCGTTTCTCATCCGTTCTCTACTCTTCATCGCCTCATAGCGCTGCGCGATGATTTTGTCTCGGGCAACCACAAACGCGCCTAGGCCACCAACGACGGCTATACCCCTGAAAGAGGATTCCGACGGATCAGATCAATAAATGAGCTTGATAATATTCCGGTACGGATATTCTGTTCTCCGAATTCTCCCCAAGTCGAAGGCACACAGATCAAGCGAAGTTCGACTGCGGACAGGAATCTCTTGGTGAGCTTCCGGACATGGGAACAATGCCCGCGGAACTTAATGGGCGGTCTACGCTTCAGAAGTCATATTGAATTCGGGACTGAAGCTATCGTCAAGGGTTCCCTAGCAAGGATTCCTTCAGCGGTCGAAGCGGGTGTTCGCGCACTCGATCTGTATTTGTGGAATGGAAAACTTCCTGAACTCGAGCTTCCGACTTACCAACCGACACAGATCTTGAATATTGGGCTTTTCCAGAGCATGAATCTATCAGCTAGACGCTCGAAACATATATTCACCGAGCGGACTCTTCTAGGTGCTCTCTAATCTCGTGTTTCGTCGGCGACTTCACACGCCTTGTGCTTTTGTGTTCCCATCTCTCTTTTCCTGGGGCTGTATGCATTCTCGTAGCAGACGACACTGGCCGGGCGTTTGCGTGTTCCATGGCGTCGGCTTTGGATGATCGAGCATTACACCGGAGATTCTGCTCATCTCGCCCACCGACTAGGGTCACACAAATTAGAACCATCATGGCATGATGCCCGTCGAGTCCCAGGGCGGAATCGGCTTATGGAAATCAGGATTCTATTCTGGTATCCCGCGGGCATACTAGACGAGCTACATACCATCAATCCGAGCGTCGTGATCTTGCGTGCGAAGCTGTGACAAAGAGAAAGAGAACGCAGTACCGATGGCGTCTCGTTTCGTTTTTTCCGGAGCCAGGGTTCCCCCTCCGCGATAGCCAGGATATCCAGGCGATCCCCTCTACCAGACGAAATTCCTGTTCGCACCGAAATCGGCAGATATTCTCTGGATTCGGAATTCCTCGCCAACAGATGTATTGAACAATAATTTCGCCCCTAAGCGTCGTAGTTCTGACGTCTTCCTTGTCACAATTAGACGGCATTATGAATTATTCATCCAGCTTGAGCAGCCCTGTGGCGCCAACCAACTCCGGAACCCACAATGTTCGAACGCGATCTCCTTCGCTCATTGGACATCCGTGCTTCTCGCAAGGGCCTGGAGGCCGACAAACAGGGATCCGAGAGCGAGAAGCCGATTATCCGTCGGGATCCTGGGTATCCAATCAGGGTCCTGATTCTGAAATCGATTAGGTATCTGGATCGACTTGTTCCGTCCCCGTTCGTTCGAGAAGGCGAGTCGGAATAACCAAACGACGACATCAATTTAGTTCTGCCAATCAGCCATAAGCGTCGGTCATTGGGCTTGCTATCACCATTCACAGCGCCGAATGCTTTGCCTCATACAAGAATGCGCTCCTCGAAGGCTCTGGAGAGAAGCGGGCGGATGTCGCCGCCGCGCGACTCCGGAAGGACCTTCATCAAAGATCATCCACATCATTGCACCTGCTTTCCCATCGACTGATTCCGTCTTCGTGCAATATTTCATCCCGCCAAGCTTCTCGAACGCAATCTCCATGGACTTGTCATACATTCAACTGTGAGCTGTCTTGCGCATGCTTACGAACGTACAAAAGTACGCCGTGAAAAGCTTTCAAACGTACAAGCATAGTTTCATGCCTACAGAGCGGCAGCGATCGTGAATCGCCGCCTCCTCCTCCTCCCTCACTGAATCTTACGCGGTCAAATCTGAATGCTCCTCCGAGTTTCACGACGCTCAACTGTTCCGCGAGCTGCGCAGCTCATCATGAACGGGACGAATTACGGGCCGGTCTCGAGACGGAGGCTCGGCCGGCAGCCCTGAGAAAATTCCTTGAGACTTCGTGTATCAGGTTGGTTCTGTTTTTTCGAATAGTCTCGCGAGTAATCCAGCTTCGCCTCACCCGGGAGATCCCTCCTCGGATAAGTTCCTTCCCAGCGAGATCAGACTATGGCCCTTCCCCTGTATATATCTAGAGAGACTATCAGAAAGTTCTGCTACTTCCTAAGCTAATACCGAGGCGACGGATCAATGATTTCCGCCAGTACAATCGAGATATAGGGACGAAACAGAGTCCCAGGAGGTCTGAAGCAATCGATGAGATTCATATCCTCGCCGTAGCCTCGAAATGCAGAAAAATTGGAGCCACGCAGCCTACCTATGGACAACCGACCACGAACGAGGACCTCCTGCTCTTCAAGAGATTCTCGTGACATCATTGGAGAATCTACTGACTCAAACCTCGAAGAGCCTCCCCGAAAGTAAACTTATCCATCGTTTCTGAGCACGCTGTCTTACAACTTGCAGCCGCGTCCCGGAATGCAGGATGGGGAAGTTAGTGAATGCATTCGGAGTAGCTCTCGACTCTACCATGAGAGTTCCGGCTCTGTTCCTTGTGGACCAGTGGTATCGGAGTGCCAGAAGTCACCCTCCACTGAGCATCTTGAGCTACGAAACCGTTTATGTCTGGATCCAAACGAACGCTGGTGAGCAGAACTTCCACTGGTTGATATTGAACGAATCCATCTTCTGTCCGAGCGAATCGCTTATTAGCGATACTTTGATACTTTACACATCTCTTTCCTCATCTCGGATCTCATCAGTTCAACCGAGTCGGATGAAACTCGCACTGACCGCCATGCTTTTCAGTGTTCCTCAGCGCCTTCACCATCCTTTTCTTGCCTGCGACGTTCCTCCACGCGCTCTACAAACACGCACTGTCGATGATCTTACTGATCATCTCCCACTTCGTCAGCGACTACTACGTTTCAATGGAAGTCGGTAGATGCAGCGAGAACCCTAAGTGCGACGTCTTCGATAATCTTCCGCTACATTCGACCACGCTGCTCACACATGTTCTTTTAACTGTGGTGATTCGAATCTTTCTCGAAAATCCACGGTACTTACAATCCGTCGCAGGGGTGTACACGCTCCCCATTGCGGCTCGTATGCTCGGGGCCCCGGTCAAAACCTTACCGGCAGCTCAATTGGCCTCGAACACTGTGGTCGTTATCGCTGGTTGGCTGCATGTTGTCGATCGCTGGGATAGCACGAGACAAGCACTCCGAGATTTAAGATCCAGGGTGACCGTAGTTCTGGACACCGTAGATCCTCTCTCGGCCGTCAAGTTCCTATACGAGAACGCTTTCTCAGCACCGACTTACGTCGTCTACTGGTTTATGAATTTCGCAACCAGCGCCGTCGATCTCTATTTGGACGATGGGCATATGGGTACGAATATCCTATACTTCACTCTACAATGTTGCGCGTCGGTATGCGTTACGCCCCTGAACGTATTGGCGACCGCGGTCGTCGTGTCCTACGTGGCGTATGGAACCATACAAGGTACGTCGGTGTTGATTAACGCCGAGCGGGGGGACACACCTATGCACTCGGGGTGGGCCCAGGGTGCGATGATGTTCGTTCTGGGGGTTCAAACTGGACTGATGGATTTGCCGACGGCGATGCGACCCAGCGGTCTCCTTGTGATATTGTTTGTCGTCGTTTCTTCACTTCTACAAAGTGTCCTCGAAATCACCGAGCCCGTAGTTCTGAGCTTGGGCGCTTCCAGATCGGTGAGCGGAGTGCGGCACGCGAAAGCCTTGGCGGTGTGCCTTGTCCTATTTGTAATGCCATTGCTCCTTACGGCTGAACTGGCTGAAGCTTTCCCGCTGGATTTCTGGATTCTTATGGTGATAGGTACGTGTATCTTGACCTCTGTTCGAGTACTCGGAACATTGACGGTGCACTGTATATTCGTGTACGACGGTATTGTCGACGATGGGACGACAGATCTCGACGACGTCGTTTACTACGCGCGTGCCGTCATCAAGGTGCTGGAATTCATCGTTGCGCTGTGCGTTGTCGCCGCCGGCGTACACGAGAACTTTTCCGGCAAGTGGAACATGGCGAACATTGTGATACTCGTCATCCACACGTACTTCAACGTGTACCAAAGAATGCAAGCTGGGTGGAAGTCTTTCCTCTCACGGCATGAAGCCTCGATCAAGACGCTCTCGTTAGCCAACGCCACGGATGAGCAGATCGTCGACTACAACGACGTCTGTCCCATTTGCTACCAATCGCTTCAAGACTCGGGCTCCGTCTGCATCACGCCCTGCAGTCATCTGTTCCATCGGAACTGTCTGCGCAAATGGTTGTACAGTCAAGCCAAATGTCCGATGTGCCATAAGAAAGTAATGAGCTCGGCCGATGAGAGGGATTTTGATAAGGAGGCTGCCGTCAACGTATTGCGAGCTCTGGAACGAGAGGTTCAATGATAATTATGAAATGTTCCCTTGTTATCACACCCCACCCGCCACGGATAAGCTGGTCAGACTCTCATATTATGGACTTCCTCCACCACAATTTCTGCATTTATTTGTTCGTTGTTTAATGTGTATATTCGAACAGCTTCGTGTTGCAAACTTTATGTAGGGAAATGTGGTGGGGAACATCCATGCATGTACCTAGGATGTATCGAGACGAATAGACCGAGTATGAAAGATCCTCCGTACGATAAGACCCGATCCGAGAATACAGATGAGCATCCATTCGGGGTTGACCGTACTCAGATTCTCCAAGATGCCATTTCGGTGAGAATCAATTATCCGGGGAATTATTTCCTAGGCTGGAGCACAATCCTCACCACTTCACGTTCTGTGGAATACTTGGGAAAAACTGCGGGAGCTGGAGTGAGATTTGTGAATCGACGGAGGAAGAATGTTGGAGATTGAGGAATGCATGATCTAGTAATATTCAAACAGGACATTTGTGTAAAGTCAACGTAACGGGACTGAGTGACCTTGCCTCCCTGTGCAGATAGAATAGGTATTTTTCGACCTTCAGGCAAAGCTGGGGGAAAGAGGGAAAAATGAGAAAAAGGAATGGCCGACTTCCGCGAACCTACGCGGAAACGACGGATGACTTCCGTATCTACGAGAGCCGGCAAGCCACAGAATTCGCGCTTGAGAGAGAGAGGCCGTCGATCGTCTCCAGAGTATTAAATATCAACCCGTGCCGATCTCAAGCAGTGTCTCATCCTTCGAATCGATAAGTCCTTCCCGACAGAACTCGCACCTCCGCTCGGACAAGAAACGAGTCGAGTAGGTATCGTAAACGCGTAGTCCTGCCGAACTCAATGCTTCGAGATCTTGGACAACGATCCCAAAGGCGCGAATTCATCGTCAAAATTTTCGTTGCCGCTCTCCGTAGGCTCCCCGAGTTCGGGAGCGCGAATATCGCGCAGAAATCAAATTTATTCTCCCCATAGGCAACAAGATTCCAGGACCGGGATCAACACAAGTGAGAGAAGTTTCAATTGGAAGAGCTGGACGAAGTCTCCCGATCCAAGCTCTCTGGCTGAGCGAGTGAGGAGGTCCCCTTTCAGAAACGGTGTTCATAGTGATCGAATGTGCTCACAGCGCGTGACGGCGTTCGTTCTATCTAGCGGAGGCCTGTTTGTCATCAAAAATGAACCTGCGGCCCGCGATGGTCCGAGATTTGAGTCAGAACACACTCTAACACTCTAGTCAAGCGAGCGAGCGAGCCGGCCGGCTAGCGGAATAGCACAGTTCGGTCCACGAGAGCTTAGACGAGAGAAGGAGAAACTCGCGCGGGTGTAGAACCCAGCTAAAAATACTGGTCCCAGAAAGCCCAGATATAAGATCGAAAGATATTTGGCTGGCTTTTCATCTTCCGTCTATCAAGCCCGCTTTGCCCACTTCCCACACCCTATATCGGTCGGTACTGTACGGGTATCGTCTGCGAACAGATTCTGCGATGCTTTTTCTTGGTGGTGGGCTCCGCTGGCCGAGATTGACACTGGTTCGTTTTCACCTACAGATCTTCTCGAATAACGTAGACCATCGGCTTCCGCCGAGTCGGACGACGACCACGATGAGAAAGAGAGCCGCGAAACGAAGAAGAAAAGCGAGATGAAGGCTTTAAACAAACAGTCGACATTGACAAACACCGCGACGTGCTAGTTCAGGCCAACCAGTGGAAAACGCTGCTGCCTCTCCCGAAAGCTGCTCTTCCGATTTTTACTCGCTATTACTTCGCGCTTTCCAAAAGACACTCGAGGCTCCGGTTCTTTCGATGGACCCTGTGCTAGGTGGCTGGCTCGCCGGCCGGTCGCCGAGCGGACGCGAGGACCGACGGAAAGGTGGAGAGCCGGCGGGCTTACATATCTTGGGTATGTTTCTGGAATCTTTACAAAAACTCCCTGAGGAAGAACCAAAGTGAAACACTCATTATCGCCCGTGTCGAACGCGCTCTCGAAGGGTTGATTTATTCAAGGAATGGCGCTGAAAGGAAGCCCGACGCTCGGACTGACTGAACGCTTCCCACGAGACCCGATGCGAAATCATGACTACCGCGCGCGGCTACTCTCCTGAGCGAGTTTTCTCTCATCCGAGCTCGAGGGGTCCAGCCTCTCCCCCTTCAGTGTTCGTTCCCCCAGAGTTCGCCCCCTCCCGACCGACCAGTCCAGCGAATGGAAATTCGTTCATCTCGAGAGTGCAGAGGAAAGTTCTCAGAACTATGTATGTACCTCGCCGTAATTTCGTTGTAATTTCCACGAAACTGTGGGAACGGAAAGATTCCGTCATCCGAGACCAGGAAGTCACACTGAGACTCTGCTCTCAATTACGAACTCCGGAACGGCGCTGAGGACTGCTTCTTCCAGAGAGGCGCAAGCCAACGGTCTTGATTTATGCAGAACGAGCACGCTCTCGGGCCGGAGGAAGAGCTCGTTCGCATTTTCACTCGTTTCTGCGTATCCTCCACAGAAATCGGGAATCGATTTCTCGTCACGTAGTGATAGATGCAAACCTCAGGACTCGTATGCTCTGGAGAAATCGACTTCGGAGAGAGCTGCAGGAGTCAAAGAAAACTCGGTGACGAGCAAGACAGAAAAATACATATGAGGGGGCTTTGTAGGAGGCCGCGTCATAGATTCGCACCGGTCTTCTAGAGGAGCTGGGTATTCATCGTCAAGAACTCGATGCTTATAATCAAAGCTTCTATGTCTTTCTTGAAATTAGTGCAAATTCGTAGAGTCTAATACACGATACGTGGTCCGGGAGAAAGAGCGGTCAGGTCCGAAATCAAGGCCGTATCCGGACGTCAACTGGAAGTTCTTGGACGAGATCTGCGTTCCAACGCACAACCATGGATGGCAGGAAGGGAAGAACAGCAATTCAGCACGCGGTGGAGTACCGGTGAGGGGGCGTTGAAGGCAGGCAAGCAAGCGTGCGAGCCACGAGTTTTTCTCTCCACTCCCCTCATTCGGATTTGCAAAGCAATCACGCCGAGTGGGTTTCGATTTTACGGCGAGGGGGATCACGAGCGGGAGGAGAATGGGCGAGAGATCAGGAGAAATGGGTCCTGATGGTACCGGCAGCCAGCCTGTGGCTCGATCCGCCGACAAGCAAAGCGAGAGGGTTCGTTCACCCGTCCGTACGGATTCGAGTCTCGTGCGTGCACGCACCTGTAGCTGGCGTTTTACTAATGATCTGTTTTTACTTCGGACTGCTTGCCGTCAGTGAAGCCCTCGAGTGCTTCGCTCGATGCCGTCTCCACTGGCCGCTCCCACCATCTGCCACAGGGTGAGAGGCTCGATCCGATCTTCTTGTCGAGATCGATTTCTCTCCGGGCTCCATTCTCCCGCTCTCTCCGTCCGTCTCTCTCGCTGCATGTTCTCGGACAAAAACTGTGTTCAGCAGCTATAATTGCTGCCAATGCAATGCGGTCCCTTGATGAACAATGTTCACTCGCTCGGGAGTCCGTTCCCTCTCGCGCCGCTCCATGTCGCCGCATCCATCCTATCCCTCGTCTCTCTTCCACCATAATTTTCTGTCCCGTGTAGGTACACTGGACGTTCAAGAATTCCCCCCCATGGGGGAGGAGGAAATTTCCCCCTACGAGCGGCAGCTGAATCCAGTGGAAGATTCGTGTCCTCGCTCCTCAAACACCAATTATCCTTTTCCCCCCTCTCACGGATCGGTTATGCGAGGAGACCTGGGATTGGGATCGAGGTCAAGAGGTATTTCTGGGTTCTTGATGAGCGCGACTCAAGGGGGAGAGTTCAGGTAGAGGGGGATAAACTTTAGTTCACCTTGAGCCTGCCTCCTGATGCTGTTGATTCTTCCCGCGAAGGTTTATCGCTCCGAACTACTTCCTCTGCGGAAGGATGGCCGAACGGACGGACGCTCTACCACTTTAGAGAGATACGCAGCGTTCTTTGAATATTTCATGAGATTTAAGACACCCACTGCAGGGACCGTCGCAGCGTCTCTGCCTGCCTGTTTGCTCAGACGGCCGGCCCGGTCGTTCGGTTGGTCAGTTGACCGCCGTCGTCGCCGCCGCCGTCGCCAGTCACTATCGGTATGCAAACTTTGCCAAGCTCCTTCGTCTAAATCCTAGAGTATCTCTCTCACTGTTCCTCCCGTTTCGCTCGGTGCGTACGTCCGTCGGCCGGCCGTGTCGGTGGCTCACTTCCCGTCTCAATGTCTTGAGTGGACTCAGTTTGCCAGCCTCAATTTTTGCCTCAGCCTTTTCTCGAGTGGCTAATTATGTTAAGGAGGACGAAGAAAGCCCCGACCGGCTACTCGCAGACCGCTTTGTTATCCAAGTTGTCCATCACTGTGTAAAGGGGGACTCATCCGTTGTCGACATCGCCATCGTTGTTGCCTTTGCTCTCGGCGAAGAGGGCGGTGATGGCGTCGGCGGCGTAGACAGCGGCGGTGACAGCGGCGGTGACGTCGACGGCGACGAGGACGTTGTTGGGGCTCTATTGCGTTCATGGACGGAGGCGGAGAGGACTGCGGGGGGAGCGGAAAGCAGTCGGCTCTTTTGGTGGACAGCAAAGAATATCGCGGTGTCGGGGACGACTCCAACGACTCGGAGAAACACGACGACTCATTGAAGACGGAGCTACGTTCCGCGCTACGCGGACGCAAGTCTATCGAGGTCGTTCCAGGAATAGGAGAGCCGTGTCGACTTTGAAGCTCTACCGCCAAACACAGCGCCGTCACAGAGGAAGAATTTTGCGCAATGGGTAATGGGAATCCGGAACGGTTGAGGGTCGCTCACGGATAACGACTGCACTCGACTTCCCCGTGTCCATTGGTCCCTCGGCAGATCCGGGGATCGGGAAAATGTCCAATCGGACCTTTTTTTTAGAATGTGACAGGACTGTCAAACGAGCCGATGTGGAGTGAACCGTCGATTATTCGCAGGTCGGAATTCGCGCCTTCCATTCATACGGAATCTCTATCCATTCATTGGATAACTACATATCAGATATTCCTCGATTGTTGGTAGATTTTACAAACGGTCAACAATTCCGATCATCCTCAGGGGCCGAAATCCCCAAATTTCTGAAGACTCGATCGAATCGCGTGGTTCAGGAGAAACTCCTCCTACCTCATCTGGATTCATGTTTGCGGATCACCTCAGCTAGGGGAATAACGAGTGGAGGGGCCGGTATACAGGAAAACCTCTGTCTTCGCAGTTTCGCGGGAACTCGTTTTCCGCGGAACGGCCCGGAGCCGTCGACCGCAAAACTGAGGGTCGACTGTTGTCCGGTTTTGATGAGATTCGAAAATCCGAGAATGGAACTATCCGAGATCGGACATTCTTCTATCCAGATTGCGCGATTGTACGGATGCTCTCCGCCTCACAAACAGCGCGTATGCAGTTGCTTCGTGCACGAAGCTTCTCACAGCTGTTCGCTCACTTGAGATCTAAGCCGCTCGGTCGGTAGGTCGGTTGGATGTAGGTAAGGTCGGTCGGTCCGTCGCTGCGCGTGCTGGCTGGCTGTCGCCGTCATGGTCCCGGTAGTTTCGGGTGCATGTTATTCCTCCGGGGGGCACGGGGGTTTTCTAACCTCACACGGGTTGTAATTACACTTTTTGCCAACCTTCCGTTACGATGTTTCATCAGGCAAGCGGGGTCCCGACGCAGCCAGCGGCGGCTCAGTCAGCTCGCTGGAGAGCCTTTCACCAAAAAACCCGACCCGTTGCCACTGGACGTACACTGGAAAGACTCCTCTCAAGCCTTTGGCGGCGGCGGCGGCGGCGACGACGACTGCTGCTGCCGCCACCGCCGGTACTTCTCGTGCTGCTTGCCCCGGTGCCGCTCGAGGTCTAAAAAAGCGGCGGCAGCCTCCACAAGCGCCGTTTCGCTAACGACGTGCACTTTTATTACGCGCAGATTTATACAAAACTGTAAACACCGTAATCAAAGCTGGTCTTCCGAGACTGCAGCTATACGCATCCATGCCGTGTCTCTGTGAAGGCTATCAAACCCCGGAAAGGATGGATGCGATCCGTCGGAATACAAAAACTAAAAGCTTGTCGCTCGAGGGAGCTGTGGACTCAGAGCGAGAATATCCCGTGGACATCGACGACGCGACGCCAACGAGGAACAATCGTAGCAGAACTTGACTCACCTTCTCCACTAGAACTTATGTCTCGCCTCTACAAATATTGGAGCGTCTCCTCGGTCGCTTTTTGCGCCTCGCTGGTCGATTTTCTCCCACCGGCTCCGTCGTTTTTGATCCACCGCCGCCATCCCCGCGGCTGCTGTTGTTGTTGATGCTCTCGTGGAGGAGCTTGTGGTACACGGCTTATTTCTCCTCAGAGAGTGACCGAGTCCTTTTCAAGGGGAGTGATGGGGGATCGGGGGCGGAGGGGGGGGGGGAAATATTCATAAAATTCGGATTACTAGCGACTCGAGAGGCCTGGATCTTCATCTTTCGACACACTCTGACTCGTTGGAGGGCTTCGGTCGCTCCGAGATTATCGGGGCTCTTCCGATTCATCGTGTGCGGCTCACATCGAGACTTTTTGCGTTTGGAGATTCTCTCGCGGTAGCCCCGAGAAATCCATTTAGAATTCGAGAACTCCTGAGGGTATATGTTGGACTTGTGACGTAGCCGGCCCGGTATCCACCGAGATGGCGGACGGTATCGAACAATTCTCGGAAAAAGCCGTGGCGAGAATCCTCTGAGCAGTGGGACGCGGTGAAATATTTCGATGCCGTCGGCTTTTCGAAGATGGTGAATCTTTCCGAGATTCCCCTCCCCGAGCTTTCTCCCCGTATCTAGACACACCGTTCACCTCGGTTCTGGTAGACTGAATCGCTGGATTCGCAACAGCGCTCGCTGCAAGCCCCTGCCGGTAAATGATGCGGATGCAGAGTCCGCGCGATCAAAAGTTGGAATTGTCTCTTGAAATACTGCCGAGCGCTCGTTCGGCTTCGCTCCGACTCGGAATCATAGCGCTGCAATCCTTGCAGGAGCACTCTACGAACTCGAGACTCCAAAAGCGTTCAGTAAAGGGAGCTCGGCGTCGTAATCTCGGGAAGCCTGAGAGAGGCCGATCACGCAAACTCTTCATTAAAGGAGGTCTTGGCCAAGACGTGATTTGAGACTATTCCGAGGAGCACAATGCTTTCCCTCATCTGTAGGTCTGGAACGACAGCATGACATCGAGTCCAGGTTTTCTCCGGGTCCTCTTGCATACCCTGAGCTAGTGAGGGGAGCAATGGAACTACCTGAATGGTCAGTCGTCGTACAGCTGCCTCAGCCCTCCGTGAAGTGTCGTTCCGAAGGCTCCCTAGTTATCGAGGCTCTCGTGAATAGAATGGATCCGTCAGTTCCCGCCAGTGACGGTCACGTCGTCGTCGGAGCAGAGTGTTATGATGTTGGTGATGAGACATTGTTCAAGTTTTCGACGACTGACATTTTCACTCTGGCTCCAAAGCATGCAAACTTTGATTCACCCGAGTGCGCTCCGAACTCTGCGTCACGCGCGCTCCCTTTTGAGAAACTTTCCGAAACCACGTTCCGTTTGCGAGCCCAAAAAACAATGTTACGTGCATGGCGTGCAGGATGATTTCTTCTCGGGCATTTAAAAAAACAGAAATGATTCGACAGGCCCAATCCACGTGACTTGGTATGGCCTATGCCTATGCGCTCGTGAAGAGATGGATTTTGTAGGAGCTTCCTCGGGGACGGAAACGATTCCTTCCCTCCAAAGATCAGGAGATTCAGCTGGGACATCTCCGAGAATCGGAGCAGACAAAGTACGACACAAGGCGTGATCGCACGACGGCGTCCCCCGGCGCTTGACGAGTCCACGAATCAAGATATTCTATGCGCATACTCGATTCGGTCGGCTGAAAAAATTTCACGTCACCCCTTCCTGCAGAGCTGTCGCTTTGACGCTTAATTAATTAGGTGAACTTAATCATCTCAGTTGGAGGCTAACGACATAATAAATTTCACAAAATGCTGCTCTCCCCTTTCGCTCCGGAGCGGCATCGTCGATGAGGTCCATGAGAGTGCGAAGTTCTCTGAACGAGTTGAGAAATTTGAACTTTTTGCGAAAGCACGCTGCGAACTGAGAATAGCCCCGGATGTCGGCTCAGGCTTTCTGTCAACTAAACGAGCGACTTGTTAATGTACTCTGACACCGGATACCGGCTCGAGAGTGGATATATGAGCTGAGATTTAGGGTAGAAGCGAGCTGGATGAAGAAAACATTCGCGGCGCTCCAAATTCCGAAACTTCTTCACTAACTCCAGGCCCCCGTACTGCGGTGGCAATCACGCTCCCTGTTCTGTTGATTCTTCGAAATCGTGCGATGCCCCAGCTAGAAGTGAAGGCTAGACTCTCAACTATCGGTAACGGACCAACGTCCTTCAGGACATATCTTTCCGGGCAAACGCGGGAATGTGATCGACGCCTGCACTGAAGCTCTGTGGAGAGAAATGGGCTGTAAAATGGACAGTTCTCGAATTTTGAGGCTCCACGGCTAAGTTTATGCCACCGATCTCAACACCCGCGGTTTCTGAAGGTCTTTGACCTCGGTCTACCCTTCGTAGAAAATACTCTAGTCCAGTTGGCCAGACCCGTGGATTAAGACGACAAAGATGATGGCGGTCGAGCCGGTAATGGTAGGTGAGTCAGTGTTTGATAAGTTTTGCTCTGCGCGCATCGTTCATTCGAGCTGGCTGCTCGGATAGACGGACGGACGGACGGCGGGTCGGCGGCCCGGCTGGCCTGGTGGCCGACGGACCGGCTAAGTGAAGGCCCGTCGGATAGCGGCGAACGGTGCGCCTAGAACTTCCTCTCCGTCCACGTTCGCTCATTGGTAATTTCCGGTATGGGGAACACCTGGTCCGGTCGGTGGGTCGTTGGGTGTCTGACTGGCGGCAGGCAGGCCGGTTGGCTGGCGGGCTGGCTTGCAAGCGTGCCTGCCGGCCAGTGCGGTCCCGCGGCGCCACAACGGAGAAAGGTCACTCAGTGGACCCGAGTTAGCGGACCGTCGAGTTAGCGAGAGAGCCGACTAGCGACGACCTGTCCTAACCAGATTCCGGCACGCTGCGCCGTTTTTCTCCTGTTTCCTCTCTGCATAACATAATGTCTTCCCGGTGGAACGATTCCCGTTTCGTGGGACCGCTGCGCTGGGGTATCTCCGGAAGAGACGATTTCCCGATGATGACATCGGAATCTTCACTCCGTTTAGGCTCCCGTATAACGCCGAGGAAATCGGATACCTCGTTGTGGGAAACGCAAAATCCACCCTGGCGCCAGCCTGAGCTCTCCCCAACTGATGAATTGGACGCATTCCATGGTTTTCGTGGACATATCCGAACCCTGCGACCTCCCTACCTTGCGCGGGACTGCCGTGGGTGAACGGCGAGATCTCGAACAATATGACCGTAAAGATGTCCGCTTCGTTTGATATTCTCAATAAATGATGGAAGGCAGCATTCTTCTCGAGACGGTTTAATATTCTTCCTGTGCGAGGATTCGATCTAAACGAAAGGCGGCATCGTCACCGGAGCTGCCGCCAGAAGCAGCAAACCGTTGCCGCGAGACGCCATTTTTGTACTATGTATGTCTGACACGCGGCCTGGCTGTGCTTAAGCCGTGATTCATTGTGGAGGTTCCTTGGCTTCCTGGTCTCGAAAGAATCGGGCGTTCCAGAGGCAATTGTCTGTAAGGAATGTGTTTTGGTGTGTGCTTCAGATCTTTCCCGTATTTACTTTAGCCGTGAATAGGGTCCCTCTCCCTTGCCGGCTGACTGATTGTCCGGTCGTATTCCCTCTGACAGTGGGCCCTATTTTCATTCTTCTCCTCTCGTACAATACAACCAATCCGTGTATGGTCGTCGTGGTCGTCGTCCCTCCACTCTACTCCCCTGAGAACTCGGAGCGAAGCCCGGGGTACAGCTTAGAGCCTTTTTCCCTCTCGACGCCGCGATTCCTCAATCATGATGCTTGAGAACGCGTTGCAATAGATCACGGCATCTCGCGGAACCGGGGTGCACCTCTTCCGGGGAAATCCGGGCAGGGCCTCAGCCCGAGACCCTCGGGGGTATTTCGGAGCCGTCATCCTCCTGCGGACCTCGGTCTCACCTGATCACCATCAGCAAGCTTCCACCACCCGGGTTCTGACGTTCCAAACGTCTTCTGCATGATGAATAGATGACGAATTGCGAGGACCGGGGAGGCGGAGTCTGGGACGCTCCACCGCTCTAGATCGTCCCGCTCCCTCCTCCGAAAAGAGCGTGAGCGAAGATACAGAAGATCGTTCCCAGCTCGAAAATCACGATCCCTATCGGAGATTGTTGACTCGTTTTCACGTATACGATTTCAGAAGTTTCGAAAGACGGATATTGCGGGAGAGCATCCTGATCACAAGCTCAATCGATCAGCCGCTGACGAAGGGAATGATATACTCACTCTTTCCTCTGGAGAAAACGTACGCTGTTCAGAAGAATGTCGCTAGGAACGAACACACCTGAAACTTTGCTCACCTAGGATCTGTGTATCAGGTTGAGACAAAGCTTCAGGCCGGATTGTCCTGCGGTATGACAGCGATTCATTGCGAACAGAAGCCGGAGCTCTGCTCGCCGCAGCCGAGCGTGTGTATCCAGGAGTTTTTCCACTCTCGGAAGAAACAATAATCGATTCATCGTGTTGTCGATGCATAGGAGGACCTGTGCGAAGACTCTCGGCATGCGATGCGAACAGCCCTCTAAGCAGAAGGAGAGAATGACTAGCGAGAAGAAGAGCTTCGGAAGCTGAAAAGTTTTGCTCCAAATTGCATTGAGACGATCCATGTCGAAAATGTTTGTCCGAGTGCATGAATCGAGCGCGAAATTTCGTCCGGTACCCGGTCGAAAGTCAGCGATTTTCCCCCGATTGTCCCTCGGTGTCGAAGACCTGGAAAGTGAGTTTCTTCTGCGTCTCTTGTCAGACCGTCTCAAAATTCAAACTTCTCGGGCTTCTGTTGGTGACAGTCACCAACGCAAGCGTTCGACCGGCCACGACGTCTCCATTACACTTTTCGAAATGGTCTTCTAGCACAATGCATTCACCAATGATCTAGAACTCGCTTCCGCGTCAACCGAACTTCTGCATAATTGTTGCTCTTTTCGGTTTCTGATTTTCCCGCGGACTCGTGGCGACGCTACTATTTTTTTCCTACTTATGAAAGCCTCTGAACCGGAGAGCCTCGTCCAATAAGTCGGATGCGGGACAAATGGAAGTGGTGCAGCTCGCCAGCGAAGTGGTCCTCGCCACGAAGCCCTAGGAAACCCTACACGTGTGCGTGTATTATGATTACTCGGCTAATATGAACGAATCTCGTGTTTGCGCTCGCAAGTTTCGCTCCCCCGGGTAAGGAATCGCGAGCCTCGGATTCCAATCACCCGACGAGAACCGAGGCGACCCCTGCATCCAATCAGCTCACGCTCTTCGAACAGCACCGCGCGATGCCACACATTTTCCGAGAACCGATCACGCCTCCTCTCGCACCTGAATCTCACGGTTCGGTCCTGAGTGCCGAGGCCCCTGCAAGCCATTGGAGAAGACTCCAGCGAGGAATGAATTCACCACGGATCACACGAAAGCGGATTGATTGATTGATTGATTAATTGCAGTCTCTCTCATAGTTCTCGTAGAAGAAAATTGAGATTTTTTTAATCGTCGCTGTCCTCAATTCGGAAAAATTTACTGCGAATCAAGGTAAGAGAGCGGGAAACGAAAGAGGGACGAAACAGCAAACACAGCGCGGGTGGCAGGCGACCGACCATCACGGGGAGTGGATTAGAACACGGCAAGGGAAAGATATCCCGAAGACAGGGAAACTTCGTCGGGGAAGAACCGTAATGGAAACGCGGAGATCCCAATCGGGAAACATCGTAACCCATCTCAATTAGCCCGGGCAATGGGACTTGACACGCGACCGAGCAAGCGACTAAATAAAGAATCTGATCGTCGCCGTACGCGGATGGTTCTGGTCCATCGAGCGAGCGAACAACGGACACAGGTCTGTCGACGTCACTCTTGTCGAACGTTGTTTCGTAGAGCGCGTGGGCAGTAGTTCCCGAGCTGTCGCGCTCCCCGGGCGGAATTAACACCAGAAGTCGTCGAGCAGCCGAGCCCCCAATGCGCCAACGAACGAAGCTGGAAAAACGAAACCCATTGCGGCTGTCGCGGTATCTCGTCAATACTGAGTGGTTTCGCCGTCACCTTTCGCATCGCAGCGCTGCGGCCACCGCAAGCAGGAAATGTCGAGGCATTGTGACGGATCCATTGATGAAGTGTTTGTTCACAGCGTGTCGCCCATGGGTGCGGCTTCAAGTTGCGCGAAACGCTTTCCGTCGTCTCCAAAACGTCGAGCCTGCACAATGATAGAACCTAAATGAATCACTTATCCAGACGCGCCGCTCGCGGCGCGCGAAATGGCCTACAGAATCCTGAATGATACGGTCAGCGGTCATCAGACGGCGATAAACTGCATGCGTCGACTCATGAGCGACGAGACCACTGGCAAGCTGACCGAGGTTTTTCAGCTCCGAGTACAAACCCCCGCCGTCGACGGAGTCCACTCGACTCGAAGACAGAGCAACAAGGAGAGCATGATCGATTGTTCGACTTGTACGAGTCAAGTTGAAGGAAAAAAGAACAGCGAAATCGTTTGCTCGCTAGCTTGCTCGAATTACGATCTACGAACACCGCCTTCCTAGCGACGGCCGGCGCGGCGGTGGCGACGGCGAAACGTGGGGCCACTGTGGGAGTTCTCCATAAGGCATTGTTGCCAGCCATTCAGAGCAGACACTCGTCGCTCGGCTAGCTCGTTCACTAGATGACGTCCAGATTCTTTGCTGAAAATCTCCGATGCGGTGTTCGAGGCGTGTGCGGCTCGAGCGAACAATCTCAACGGACCCGATCGTCGGTCTCACCACCAGAATAGCTAATGCGGTTCCATATTCGAGATGGTTTCCATACAGCCGAAGGTCGGCGAGACTTTTCCTCCACTAAACATCCGACTCCGGAAGCCGCACTCTGGCGCGGTTGATGGAGCTCGGAGCGGGAGAGATTTCCTCCTGGGGTACGATTCGGGGAAACGAACATCTCTTGAAAAATATTCAGGAACTACACGCAAACTCGACAATATTCTCCTACCATGAAACTTTTCGTGAAAAAGACTTCAAGCCCGAACGCGTGGACGTATGAATGGATGCGGGACTCCACGGTCGAGTGGCACTCTCGGTAGTTATCAATTAGAGACTCGGTGAAGGCCACTCAATGAACACAGCAGCGCTTACTGATGCAGCGGCGGGAAACAGCGATTCAAAGCGACACTTGATCAGTGTAGGCTGAACGAGCAGCTGTTTTTTTTTTCAAATACGAGACCCTGACGCGCATCGTTCAAGCAGCTATGGAAAGGACAACGACAAGATGGCCACAACAGGAGCCAAAAGCACATGTTCGGTCTGCACCGGTGAGGATATGAATATATCTACCTACAAATAGCTTCCGGCAGCACGTCGTCAGTGGTCATGGTGAGCGGAGGGACCGCGACGACAACTGAGAACACAGGGAAAAGAAAAAAAGCCCAGCCAAATAATAGAAGAACATCAACGAGAACATGAAACACCACTATAGACATGCGTAAATCAATCACGACACATACTCCCGCATCCATTCCCTCTCGGGATCTGTTTGCTCTGCCCATCCCGTCCGGGTCAGCGAGTTTCTCATCTACCTGAATCTTTGCTAGGCAGATGTCTTCTCCACCTGGACGGAGCGTCGCTCTGGCGACCGATCGACTCAGAAAGTACCGGACGGAGGAGCGAAATCGCAGTGCTTTCAATTCTGCGCGAGAGTCGGCGAGGAATCAGAAACGTCGGGGAATGTCTCGTGTTCCGATAAAATCGAGAGGGCTCCTGAAGAAAAATATCTAGGAAGTCCACTCCGAGAGAACGTCTGCCTTGACTCTGTTTTGGATCGAATCGGGATCCGGATCTATGTAGGTACACTGCGTAGACGAGGTTAGGAAAACATTCTGCGGTCATGCCTTGAAAATCGAAACGCTCACGCCAATGATCGAGCCACAGCCCGCGGAACGACATGGGCTCCAGACGAACTGAAACTTTCTTCCTCTCGCCAGTGGTAACAACATCAGCGTCGACTCCAGAAATTAATTGCGGACAGACTGAACTTCAGCCGTTCACGGCGGAATCTGGTCTCGGGATCGCAAAACGCGCGGAGGGAAGTCGGATGGCGGCCCCGATGGCGGAGACGGACTCGAGGTCATGCTCGAGATATCACACGAGCAGCGTCGGGGCGTGTGAGTCGAGAATCAGGATCCGACGGCAGAAGAGGATTGCGAATCTCAAGGCAAATCTCGAATTGGGAATTTCGAGCCCGAACATGCGGACTATGCTCCCTCGCAACCTGCGGCAACGACCTGCATGACCGCGTGGGATCGAGTTGACAAGATAGCCGCTATCGATCAGCTAACCAAGCGATCAGAGAGCGAATCACTCAGTCAGCCTGACGTTTTCATCGGCAGCGAGTTTCAGAAAGGCAGCGGTGCTGTTAACAGCAGCGGCTGTGATGGTGGCGCTGAACTCACGTACACTGGGAAGTAGTCGGCAGCCGATCGTGCCCACTCATAATCCAGTCGTAGCTATTCGACGCTTCTGCGACAGCAGCGAATGAGCCAACGAGCATCGGTAGGGAATACTTGCGCTCCAATTTATGTAGCCGACGCGACACGCAGAAGGGAATCTGCGTAACCGACGAGCTAGCCTTCCGCCTAGGTCGCCCGCCCGACATGGAGCTCCGCTTAGGAAGTGCGCATACTCCGATCTACACGGTTGGCTTGGCGGTCCGTCAAATGACGAGCCGAGCGAGCTACGCTTGAGCGAGAGGCGGCAACAATGCCACATTCCAGATTCGGAAGTTTCTGATGCTATCGGTGCTAGACGGGCGTGACTAAGGAATTTCGAGAGACGATAGACACGTCAGAGGGAAATCAGCACAACTCGCTCTGACCTCCCAGAGACAATCAAGAACTCAGTGAGAGAACGACAAGTTTCTTCATCAGATATTCGGTGAGAACTCCAAAGTGTGGAAGGGGCGTCCGGAGCGGTTTCTCCCGCCAGTTATCGTACCTCTGCCATGTATTTGCCTTGGATATCGATAGTATCCAAACAAAGAGGAACTGATATTCCTATCCTCGAATTTTGAAGCGGAGATCAGAGTTCACCAACGAGAAACCCCTGGGGTCAGTTGAATATGACCCGGGATCACGAGGACGATCACGGAAGTTTCAGAGAGACCGTCCGCAGAAAATAAAATCAACAAATTGTGGACAAAGCAATTAGGCCCTTGCCGTTCGCGTTGAGTCGTAGCAGCAGTCGCCGGCGGTTGTGGTGCTCGCCGCGGTGGTTGTGGACGAGTGAGTCCGTCTGAACACGCACGCACGTTTAAACTCACTGCTAACTGAATGGACGGCCGACCGACCGACCGACCGACCGGCTGACTGACTGATTTACTTACTGAGCTCGGATCGGGCGCTCGCTCGCTCGACCGAGCGTACCGAGAATGAGGGAGAGTAACGGACAGATGTCGGAAAAATTGATAGAAACACTCACGCGTGGATGCATAAAATGAAGCACTGCTAAAACAAAGTGCGACCTACGCACCGCGTGACTCTGGGCTACCACGATTCATTTTATCTGACGAGCGACCGTTCAAAAGTCACCGCCGCCGACGTCGGTCGCCGCTACCGGAAGGGGTCTTCAATGTAGATCCGCGCAGCCGGTCCCCTGATGACAGGCCTCTGAACTCATTTTGTTTCGATTCAAATTCAAGCCTCGCGCTCTGCGAGCCACCGACTCGCCGATGTTCCTGCGATCCTGCTCTGAACGGTCAGGCCAGCAGTGACTGAACGGCAGATAAACTGACCGTCGCCGGTCGAAGCGAGCGACCGACGGACGGACGCACGGGCGGACGCGTCGACCCGTGCTTCACCCGTTTCGGTGTCAGTGGAATCTTTTGTCTTTTTCTGGACACACCGGCGAGAGCGGCGGTTGCAACGCGACTCCTTAACTGACTAGCCGGATGGTTGACTGGCCGGCTGGATGACTGACTAGACGGTGGCTAGTTTTGCCGAAATGAACAAGCCAGGCAGGGCGGCAAGCGAATAGGCAACGCACGGCTTGCCTTTCTGTCGCCTGGTCAAACCCTTTGAGAACGGCTCTTGTCGCGCGGAGAAATCAGGCACGGAGCTAGAACGATGTCTTGTTCTGAATCAGCGCTCATTGTTCGGCTGTAGGGACTAGGCGGCGGCGGCGGCGGCAGCAAACAATGCGAAAATCCCAATATGCTTCATGACCCAATATAAAATTGTAGGAACCCGAAGGAACGAAGACAAAATCTTCGTGAGCGAATGTCTCCGAAGGCGACAAACTACCGACGATGCTTGTCGCAGAAAATCGCGCCCAAAGAATAATTATGACGGATGATCCGGATGGGATGATGTTGGGGGTGAAACGGGACCCGAAGGGGAAGCCCGGACCCGACAGCGGGGCCCATCACGAAACGGGCCTTCCATCGGGATAAATGTGGAGACGCGGAGCATTTTCCCCAAGCTTTTCCCCAATGGGGATTCGAAGCGGGGGAAGAATTTGAAGAAAAAATCAGACTACGGCACGAAATCATACCCTGGAAAAGTAAGTCCCGCTCGCTGACTGAGACGTCAAAACCATCGAGGGCCAGAGCTCCGTAGTCTACGTGAATTCCCATATCGGACACCGGAACTGCAGGACGAGCGTCCGGGATGGTTTTTGAAATATCGGAGCCGACGTTCCGGTCTCGACTACGGGTCGACGGCTGCCTCAAGGGAGCAGGGAGCGTGTCACTCACCCACTCACTCACAAACACACATTGTCAATGGCTACACAATAGGCACAACGGCGGCAGCAGCAGCAGCAGCAGAAACGACAACGACGATCGTCGCCACAACAACAACAGCGGCGACGTCGGAGCTCCGAACGTTCGGCGACGCGGGACGCCGACTTTTTAATTCGTTCTAACTCAACTGCATCTCCTTCCCAGCTGACACGAGAACAGCATGCACCGAAAGGACTCGACAACGGCAACGACAACAAAAAGCTAGGAAGCGCAATCGGCGGCAGCTAGAGCAGCAATAATAATTGTCGCCAGATCTACAAACGCACAGATAAGCCTCCATTCCAATTAGAAATTGAACGATAAGAGCCAATAGAATCCGCCTCGACGGGAAGAGTCAACGAGCCAACGTCTCGCGAGCGACGCTCCCTGGAAGAATTAAATGAGGATCGGAAGCATCAATGCCCGCCTTCGAGTGACCAACAAGCAACACCTGCCGCTTCCGGTAACTCGTCAGCCCCGAGAAGCCCTTGATAAACTCATCACGGAAGACGTACTACGTAACCGAGCCCCGTCGATCATGAGATCGACGCTAACGCCGTTCTGTGGCTCGCACTGCCGGCGACCGAAGGGTCGAGAGCGGGGTGCGGATTCTGAGATCGTCAGTGGAGAGCGAGCGGCTGTCATTGTCTGGCGCCTATAGACCGGTATATTCGAAAATAGAATTCTTAGCTCACTCAGACCCAAATGCGCACGCGAAACCCTCTCCGCTGTACAGAATTTAATGACGTACAACGGGGCGAATTCTGCCGAATAACGTTATCGTCTACTGCTCGAAACCGGGGCCCAGTCGGAACCAAGCCCGTCCCTGAGCGACCCTCCGTTCCCACAGGGGCGCAACTATCCCCAGACATCGTTGACACATCGGGAGCAGCTTCGGCCTCGAGCAATTTTTCGTTCTTTGACTAATCGCGCGCTTACTCACTCAGACTTTCGGCGGGACCGCGGAGGACCGGAGCACGAACCACTGGCCTCACTCTCTTGCCTAACGAATGCGAGGAAGCATCCACGGGCCGACGAGTAAATTCCACGGGAACTCACCTAGGTCGAAGATTCTCGGTGGCCGAGTAGCTACGTCTGGTATGATGCTAGTTGGCACATGACGCACAGTGGCTGACTGATGCGACCACCCGTAAAGGACTTGTTGTTGCTGGATGGCGCGATGCCGGTATGGGGGAAACTCTGTCCTCGCAACTTATATGAGCCGGTGGCCGATCGGAGAGGGCAGATGGCAAGGGAAAGCCAGACAGCTAGCTGGCCGGCCCGGCGCGCCGACCGTGTAGTGGATCGGTCCGCGCGAACACGATCTGAGTTTCCTCACTCAAACTGGTACACATCGGCGGCGGCAGCGGCGTTCAGTCAATCACATGTTCGAATGCTAAGAGAATTCACATCGGTCAGGAAGGCAGAGAGTCCCGAGAACATACAGTGGTAGCGTCTGTGGAGAGACCTCCGAGAAATTCCAGAAAAACTCATCGAATTCTTTGTTTTTTTTCTCTCTCTGGTCTCAATATCGACCGCCTGACTGACTGAGCATTGAGAAGCGTCTCGTCGCAGTTTCGGTCGTAGCCGCCGCCGCCAGCAGCCACGGCTACGATGACGACCACGATAGGCTGGCAGGAGTACGACGACACCGTCTACGAATTCCGCATCGTGAGAGGCGTCGTTCAAGTGCAGCTGTGTTCTCCTGACAGCGGAGCTGTTCTTCATCGACAACTTCACCTGTGGTCGCTTAGGATTGTCTCGGCAATTTGCACGCATTTGCAGCGAACGAGAAGACGAGCAAGCAAGCCGGCTGGCTGGCTGGCCGCTGCCAAAAGCAACGAACGACCGACCGACGTGCGGGGGCGTTGTCTCAATCGCTTTTGTTGGTGAAATTTTCATTATTTGTCGAACCACTTACCGAATGCAGAGGAGTTGACCATTTCGCTCTTGACGGAACACGACATGCTCGAGCAATTTTCTCGTTCCACCTAAGTATTCGGGCCTAGGTTAGCGAGACGCGAGATGGCGATACGACTTGTCCTGCCCGCGCGTATCTCGCTGAATTCACCGCGGGCAGTGGAATCGCAGAAGGAGCGAATCCACGGAAATATTCGAGATCGCGCGGAACGGAAGTGATTTTATTCGAACGATCGAGTGCGCAAAAAGTGTGCGCACGACAAAGGATTGATCCGCGGCAGTACCAAAACTCTTGTAACCATCCAAACTCTTGTGACGCGGTAATCGACATGGACAAGCTATTGACCAAGCTTCTCGGTCTCTGTCAGACCTTTGATCAAATACGAAATCGACACGAGAGCGAACAGGAATGAAAGAGTCACTGTCGAGGTGATGATGTAATCCCGCCAAAACTTCGCTCGATTCGAACGTACTTTATCTTCAGGAACAGGATCGCTATCGGGGAACACCGGAGATTTTGGAGGTCGGTTGAATAGCCATTCATCTTCATCTTCGTCATCAGTCAACGACGTCAATGCTCGCCCAGCGTCGTATGCATTCTCGGGGGTTTCCTCCATCGGGTCCACACTCCAGACGCAGAAATACAGGAAGATTCGAGGTTTTGTCCTTAAGGGAGCTCGCACTCCACGTCGCGGGTCGAGCTGACCTGCGGGCTGGACCGAGTCTACAAAGCGAGAATACACTCCTTGTTCAGGTTCGGGATGTTGAATCGGGCGAGGGCCTACTCTCGAGCAAGTGATGAGGCTTGAGGGCTCGTCGGTTGCAAATCGCAGCGTGCACTTGTAGGCCGGGGACTTCGTTTTTCCCAAACGAGAGTCCAGAGAGTCGACGTAGCCGCCTCCGGAGGGGTTAGTGAAATCAGAGAGTCCCTGCAAGCTCTCTTTTCGGATTTATCCTGATGTAGGGCGAATTTTTCCGCGGAACCTCGAATGAAGCTAATAAACTCCCCTCTAGCTCGAGGCGTGAACTTCGTTTCACGCCTAGGCGGTGATGAGCTTCCGATAACAACCCGTGGGATCCGCGAACACAAGGCTCGGTGCCCGGGCCGGGCATTAATGAAACAATATAGATTGATTCGTCTGATCGTATCGAGGGTTCAACGGGAGAAATCCACCGTAAAGCCGAAGATAACGGCAAAGCCGACATCGGCACCGAATGGGGAAATCGAGGGAAGAATGACGCCCCTGCCTCACCAAGTCACCGAGTATCAAACGGACAGAAAAATACTAACTTTGTTGTGCTGCTGGTGGTGGTGGGTAGCCGAAGAATGAGGGGCGGCACCAGAAGAAACGCCTAAGTTTGTCGATCGACTCACAGCCACCGTCAGAGCGAACACAAGGAACATAGGCTCACTCAATTCTGAAATGTTTGTTTATTTTCGGCTTGAGCTAATCTCGATCGAAAGACCCAGGGGAACGAAACGGTCAACGGAGCCGACTTCCTATTCGAGTCGAATTCAGGGAAAAGGGAACTCCGTCGGTCCAGAGCTGGACTGTGGCATTCCCGCTGAAAGCTCAAACGATATCATCGGCGCTCGTATACTACCTAGTTCTCAGCGTTGCTCATGAGATGAAGTTTTGCGGTACATTTTCGAGCATATGATGAAGACTACGGACTTCTGATGAGCTCACTCGAACTAGCAAGAAAATTGAGCTGCCAGGTGTCTGGCTATGGGTGTATTTCATTTGTAAGAGCTGAGTGTCGTTCGCTTACTGTCGTGGACTTGTCAATCCACCCCCTCCGAGGCGGACACCCTTCCATAGCTGGACGATAAACTTCCTGCCTGAATTCTGAGAAATTCTGAGATGCTCTTGCTGAAAGACTTGTGCATGATACCAGAATATACTCGGAGATATTTTCGAAACCAGAAAATTCCGGGAAAGAATACACTCGTCAGGGAATCGGCCATTAAGATGTATACAGGGTATTCATAGACTAGAATGCGCATTCTAAATTTTATTCCGCGGCTCAAGTCGAATCGCGGCAGAAACGCAAACAGAAGAAGACTTGGGTAAACCTCAGCAGACTGCTTCAGTCTGACACCGTCCTATTATCCTGCAATCGCTGACTGAATTTTCGCGAGGTACATACTCAAATAGGTGGGCCGAATCGAATCACCGGAAACAATAAGATCAGAGTGAAGAAAATAGGTTTCATCGGGTACATACGGCTCTTCTTATTTACGAGGAGCTCTCTCCTGCACGGAGGGATGGAGTTATTGAATGAGAAGAGTTGAATTGAGTAAATCTATGAAATCCGGAAAAAGTTATAGATCCGCTTTGCCGTGAGATATCATGCATTCTATCGGTAACCGTGCTGATGGCCTGGTACGTGCTTTCTCGATCGTTCCCGCAAACCTGTGGAGGGACCGTCCACTCCACGGGAGCGGGAGGAGATGACACTTCTACATTGATCGTTTGATCGAGCTCGTCGGCTCCGAGCAGCAAGCAGTGGATGAGAAACAGTTTCGTGAAGGGATCGCCCTCACTCAGGTCCGGAGGTGAACGCCCTAGGCGGAGCAAAATCGGCAACACTGGAAGAGGTCTTATCGCAACATAGAAGCCTTCGCCATTATGTGTGCGGCTACCTAACCTAGTCGGTACTTGGGCGTACGATTCCGTGCCACCCGTGAGTATTTCGTGAGATCCCTCCCGACTGTTCACGCACGTTCTGCAGTTCGACTAATTGTAGCTCGCCTTCGAAGACTCCACCGCCGCCGCCACCGCAGACGACAGGTGGAAGGAGTTCACGAAAAGTTTTCAAAAAAAAAAGATGAAGTCTCTGCTTCAATGGACAACAACAGCATCCGCAGCAGGAGCAACAACTACAACTAAATGCTCGATTAGCCTCGCCCAATGACCACAGTGCACCGATATCCGCTTAGGGTCAGAGGTTAAGCGAACTTGACGCGGGTCTCCGGTAATACGGCGGAACCTAAATGTTCGCATCAGCGGTCGCATCTCTGATTTCGATGAAGTCTCGTGGAGACCCAAGACAGCGAAGCTCGAGTTGGACGCGCTAATGAACTCATCGAATAGTTGTTACGTTTTCGAGAAATCAGATTTCTCCGAGGAAATCGATTTTTTCGGGCTTTCGGAGATTCCAGCTATGCAGTGTTACGGAAGTTGGTATTCACGGGATGAATGTTCGAGAAATTCTGCGCGCTCCGAGCGCTCCCGTCGTCCTCCGAAATTTTCTCTCGAATCGACGATTTTTGGCCGATTCCATCAGACAATGTTGGAGAATCTAGAGGCTGAATAGACAATTTGCGGGTCATAGAAATACGGACATGCCCTAATAGCCGGGGAGTTTTCAGTGGAGGGGCAAAAGTCGGAGTATGATGAAACAGACGGGCAGTCTCCCTTTATCCAATGAATGGGCATTTTTGATGGTATGAACCCACTTAATCCCGTCGCGAGAGGTGCAGAGCCCGTCTCGCGGCTCGCTGGTGTGTGTACTCACTCAGTATTCTCAGGGTACTCATTTACAGTATACTCCGCTCATTTGAACCAAATCGCGGATCCCCAACTTTTTCTCAGCCGAATCCACTCCGCTTAATCGGACCACTCCGACCATTCTATTTTTCTGACTATGACCTTCAGATGGAGCAGCACAGACTCGTTTTCTCATGGGGTGTCGATGGAACGCTGGCGGAGACTTTGCAGCCCATTATTGCGCGGCGACTCGTCTGGTTCCTCCACTTTCCGATTCCGGTAGCGGAAGATCTCGAGATCCTCGGATGAGAATGAGAAGCCACTCTCGGCTTAATTACATTGATGGAGATAACGAGAATAAACAGGTCGTCATCGCGCGACTGTCACCGATACCCTAAGCCGATGGAGAGCCCCTGAGCGTAACCGCATAAGCACGAAAAGTCCTGTGGTCAGGACCTGTACGACGACCGTAATGCAAAGTACTCGATTTGGATACAAGAGAAGATGGACGCACACCGAGGAGGAAGAAATGGTTCCACCGCGTAAAAATTGGTTTGCAAAAAAAGCGAGGAAAACCATCCCTCATCCATCTGTGACAAAATGCGGTCTGTTTCGAATTGGATGGATATGGCGACGTCTCTCAGATATACACACCCAAAAGACTGTCCGCAATCGGGGACAGACTTGAGGGTTGATCTGTATCAGAAAATCAGCGAACTCGAACTTTTTGAAGTGAAAACCTATTAAGTTTATTGGGCATACAGACACAGACCAGGGGTACCTCGTCCTCGGCATAATTTTGCTTCCCGGGCCGCTACAACCCCGCGGTTTACACGATGGACTAGAAAATTCACGGCGAAAGCTCCTCCACGATTTTGGAGCCGCTAGGAGCCCTAGAACTCTTCATTTGACTTGATTCATGCCCCCCCTGAAATCATTCGATTCTTGCATAAATAATTGCTCTGTTCTTTACGTAGGCACTCGATTGACCACAAATGCTTGCTCAGCACAGGCGACGAGAAGTGCCGTCCTCGGCGCTACTCATTTCATTTCGCGAAGCCATCACGGGGGAAGTTTTCCTGAAAACTCGGTTTCTGTGGTATGGTGGATTGGACTTATTCATGACGCGATCAATGGCTTCGTACAAAATCGACGATTCAACGACTTGGTTGAAATACTCGGTGCAACAGCCGCTGGATAGGCACTACAGTATCACCATTAATTGGTCCGCATTTGAAAAGTCCGAAACGAGCACGGGAATCGACGGGCCGCCCTACGATATACTTGAGAACATAGACGCGAGTACCGCTTCAGAGTCAGAGTAGATTCACTCGCGGCAACACACGATGATATGGAATGAGGAACATTCTCTGAACATAACTTCGGGTCAGCATCGAAAACCGGAGAGCTCGATTTGAGACACATTTGCCGAGGAGTTGTCCTTCCCGGCGATATATCTCGTATGCGGTCGAAACATACGGTCGATTAAAGGGGAAACGCGCCATTGGCGCTCATGATCGATTTTCAAGTCCGGCCTTGATTAGTAGAACGGTCGCGACGGATCTTCATATTCGGAAAATCTGGTCGCCGTACGCGTCTTCGGTCCTGCTGCTCTCACAGTATGAAGGAGCAGGAAATCGATCCCCATCGTAGAACTCGTCCGCTATCCTCTGAGGGCGGCAGGTAATGACGACGCTCGGTACCGGCAGAATCGAGCCCGCGCCCAGGAGGAGAGATCTTCCTAGTGGTCGGCATGGCGACTCCTTGTGACGTCGCAATTGACACGTTCCCCGATGACCTATTTGGGAATCTGTTCCCGGCGGCCGTTCCTACAAGAGCGCTTGCCGTTTATCCTCCTCTCAGACAGCCTCGTGCTAACGAGTGGAAGATCCACTCTATTGGTCCCGCTCCACGAAAACATCCGCAGGTAGATATGCCCGAGGCGGAATGTCAACTTCGACTCGTTCCCCTCCGGAGCTCTTTTGGTGAGAGAGGATCCACCGGTCAGCGATGACAAGTCAGTTTCTCCATTCCGTTCACTGCGAGAGCTCAGATTTTCCGAACCCATCACGCTCCGTTCCCGCTTAATACACATAGAATGCCCACCAGATGGGCATCTCCTGTTGCGGAGCCGGAGCACCTCCACTTCACGTCAGGGAATCGGCCATCGAGATCTATACAGGGTATTCATAGACTGGGATGCGCAATCCCCATCGCATTCTAGATTTTATTCCGCGGCTCAAGCCAAATCGTGACAGAAACGCCAACAACAGAAGAAGGACTTGGGGGAACATCAGCAAATTGCACGTCTATATTCTGGGGCGGCCGCGAGCCCCGTTTCAACCTTCAGGAATCGTGTTCCGTGGAGCCCCCTCCATTTAGAGAGAGGAAACAACACTCAGCCCCAGATAGTATGCGGGGTACAGACGGAGGTCGCCGCAAGATCCGATCTCTTCGTCCAGTGAAATTCCTCGAGTGCCGCAAGCGTGTGAAAGGAACATTTCTGCCGCATCCAGGTGGACCCGAGCTCCTCTGACGAGATGTTCGCTCGATCCACTGTCGCCTTCACTCGGCTTGATCGAGCGAAGGATTCGACCAGAGGTCAACCAAATTGGGAGTCTGCACCGCAGCCGAGGCCCGAAAATTCTCAATGAGAGTATCCCAGATTGGCCTCGGAATAACGCTTCGCGGATACAACTGTGGTGGGATAAGGAATGTTCTCAGCACGCTCAACCGTATCAGCGTGAGGGTGGTGAATGAGGAGAAAGGAGATGAAGGGAACTCCAATATCAGGTGTGTCCGTAAAGACCCGAAAGTCCGGCCGAGTGGAAAGTGTTATCATGGAGGCGCGATAGTATCGAGTTCGAGAGAGTCGACCGTGTGCGTCCCTAGGGGGCTATCATCTCCGACACCGGGGTCAGTGTATTTCTGAAAATTCACGAAATAGAATCCCTAACGAAGGACCTCGCACGACCAAAAATTTTTTCTCGCTGTCGTGAAAATCAGCTATGACGGGAGATTCTCGCCATTGTAACTTGGGCAGGTCAGCCAACGGACGGAGAAAAAGTGTTCTCGAACTGAAATTTCGCTACTAAAGTTTCGTTGTGGGGGAATTCCTCGTTGCAAAACGGAGATTCCCGAATTTCTCTTCACTCTCCAGAAAGCATCGGCCGAGAAGTCGCTCGACAACTCTCGATCACTAGTCGGAGTTGATTAGTGTAATCATAGCGCTATGCAGTGGATAGAACTCCGAGAATGCTCGGGTCCCCAATGCCGAGGATTTCCAGGCTTGATTCCCGGAGGGGCTCTATGCTGAGATAGAAGCGGCAACGGATAGAAATGTTGGAAGAGCTCTGACGATTTCCGGGTCCAGAATTCTGAGGATTCTCGGACTTGGTTCTCCCTCAAGAAGAGTCCAGAATAGGCAACCCAGAGCACCCTGGATCCTCGAAGAGCGCTCTCCGGGAGAGTACTCGATGGATGGTCGATCTGTTCAATGGCGCACAAAGGAGTTCGGGTTCGACATTGGCTATTGGCTATTGGGTAGCAACGGGGAAAATCTCACAATTTTCCCCCTTTTTTCTCTGTGGGACTCCACGCGGGAAACGGAGTTGGAAGTCGGTCGTCCCTGTGATTGTCGCGCGATTCCCACGTCGGACTTCATAATGTAGTCGTCACTTGGGTCAGCCTGAAGAAGATAAGATGACACCGACGTCTGGTTCCAGCCAGGAGTGCCGGTTCACCCAAATCACCGAGTCACCGGACACTTGGACCGGAATCTAGTTCGATCAAGCGCTGTCTTTTCCCGACGTCGAACCTTCCCAGCAACGGAATCGCCTAGACTCGCTCGACCCGTTTTGAGACTATCAGCACAGATCGATGTCATCACCATCATCCTATGCAGGTGTCAGAGTTCGATCGGATCCTTGCCCACATCCTTCAAGATGGCTCCAGTAGGCTTGACGAACGTTTTGTTGATTTGGGCTCGTTTCGATACTCCGAGGAGTCTCGATATTCCCCACGGTCTTCCGCCAAATGATGGAAAACCTTGAGGGAGATCTCGAGGGGGAGTTAGGCGTGACACGAGTCAGAAAAGCAGTTGTCGCGGGAGTTCGAGATACTTTACGGGACGCTCCATGAAGGCTTTTGTCTCTCGCCGGAGAATCCGAGGCGCCGCTCGTTGCTCCTTGTCTGAGGCAGACTCCTAGATCGGTTCGCTGAGAGGCATTCTCGAGAAACGAAAGGATTCCCTAGAACGAATATTAGGAAAATGGAAGCAGACCTATAAGAAGGGCTGTAAGTTTGTCGCGACTTTTCGAAATCATGCCCGATTTCTCCGGGAGGAAGCGGTTTTCCAGGGTAGAGGACCCGGGAAAAACTCCGGATCGCTCCGCCTGTAAGCAACACAAGGATCAGCTTGTGTCATTGAAGCGATCGTAAGGCGGGAATCCGCCACTCCGAGTATCGCCAGATTTGTCGTTCTTCAAGAGCTTGTCTCGAGTTCTCAAATGAGACGTGGTGGAGAATCAATGAATGGGGTATACCTCTGGAGCCAATATATGGTTTCATGAATTTATTCCGAAGAACGCTGCATGTCCCTTATCATGAAT
The DNA here is from genome assembly GCF_000255335.2 of Galendromus occidentalis. NCBI lineage: Eukaryota > Metazoa > Arthropoda > Arachnida > Mesostigmata > Phytoseiidae > Galendromus > Galendromus occidentalis. Next base: position 280,112 of record NW_003805458.1, on the reverse strand, counting down.
TCTCACTATTATTTGCGAATATTCTCTGTCAAATTCTTTCCATGGACACGTGCCGAATCAGGAAACCAGAACATACGCCCAACCTCCAATGGGACGATCAGTAGCACCGATGAGGCTTTTTTCTTATGCTAGATAGAAGTTCGCTGTCATGAGTTGAAGCTGACTGCGGTGAATTATTTTGATGATGAGCTCAGAGTCCGCCTCCACCATTGTGCCAAGCACATCACTCCGTAGAAGCTCGGAATCTGTTGAGATACATTATCCTGTTCCCGGAGTATCTTTCGATGAATCGGGAACCGTCGACCTTCCGAACAACATTGCGAACCCTGGCAAACACGTCTGGTTCCCCGAATAATCATCGCATACCCTAGGAGCACTTCCAGAAAACAGCTGCTATTGCTCTCGACAACTTCCACGGTGATGGACCGTGGAGCCGTTCTGACAAAGATGAACGTGATACGAATCAATGAAATTCTAAGCATTAACTCCGACGTGGAGGAATCAGCGATTAGTTACCGCTATCAGCTTGGTGTCCCAAGCCACCTCCGGTCAAACGAATCGCCGCCTGAGATTACTATCGGATTGGGACCTCGCGGTGATGCACTCCTCTGAAATGAAGACTTCAGTGCTGAGCGAATCGTGCTCCTAGGTGCAGAATGCTCCTAGGTCCCCCTTTCGCAAACAGAATGCTCCGGGGTCCCCCTTTTGCAATCAAGAATTCTCCATACCCGATTCATGAAGACTCGGTTTCGGATCATGACCGAAACATTGCAGATTAGGTGAGAAATTCAGTCATTCATCAATACCATGTATCGACGAATATTTATCTATTTTACGGTATGCATATGCTCAGGTGAAGGAGATACAGAATGCCCTGTGACTCTGATTGATTTTCAGTCAAGTACCGCTAAATTGTAATCTTTAGGAGTAGCCTTCCATCGGTTCGGGCAAAAAAGGCGCTGAATGCCTTTTGGGCTAAAAGTTTGAACTACAAGTGAGAGGATTCCAAACTTGCAGCAGATCGGTCGAATTCCTCATAAGTTGGAGAGATTAACGATATGTATCGCGCGACTTCTGGGATTTCCACGACAGGACTCGACGCCCGTGAGATCGATTGATGGTTCGTATGATGCGTAGAATGGATGTGTCGGAGCGTAGACTTCATCCTCCGCCAGGAAAATCATACGCCCCACGTTGTCAAGTACTGCATTAGGGTCTTTTGCTCGAAACTCAACTATGCTGAGCAGCCATCGTCAGATTCCAGAAATCTAGCATTGATCATTGAGTTCCGATTTCCGACGACGGTCTCGAGGTGAGTCTGGAGACGACGACGCCGTACTTATCGAAGAAACTTGTCGGCAAACCGCTTGCGGTTTAAGCGCGAGCTGGAATACTTCGGAGTTTGGTCATTCCTGGACGGACACTCGACCATTGCATCGGAGCAAGGAGACGATTTCATCAACGTCCAACTGAAGGATGGATATGATAGGGATGCCTCCATTCGAGGGAATGGCGTGAAATCGTCTCCGCTCAGGGGAAACTGTGAGTACACCAATATCTCCGACTTCAAGACAGTATTTTGCTTGCAAGATCTCTAGCTCACATGCGTCCCGGGAGCTTCTGGTCTTTAATGGTTCCCGACACCTCCCTCCAATCGCAATTGACTGCATCAGTACTGTGGAACGTCGCACCCAGCCAGCGGTGGAAGGCTTCACGGTTGTAAACTTTTTCATTCTGTTTGAAGAAGACTTTCTAAACGAAAAATATTTTGTCAGTACTCGTTCCGCTCTGAACCTGCATGGGAAAAAGCTCAATATTGATACCTCATTAATGGCAACCATCCATCGGCTGCCGAGCTCGATAGAATCCTGGAAATGAAATTCTCATCACTCATCATGATACTTCGAGACCTTCGAAGTCATCCTTCCGTCAGAGATCGCCCGAGGGAACTCCAAGTTCCGGACTGGCGCGTTATGCTCATCTTGACGGCCCTCGTGGGGCCAAGCTGAGTGAGCTGTGGCGCTAGTCAGGATAGGAACCAAGATGTCGTCTCCTAGGCAATAGCTTGTCACTCCCAGGATGGAAGGTGGGACTATTTTTTTGGATGGCGAATCTTGCGTATGATGAACTTTCGTTAGTTGAGACTTTTTGCGCAACGAACGGCTATTCACAGAAGAAGTTCCTTGTACGCGAGGTTCATTATTTGCCAAGTTCGTCTCACGCAGAGCCATGGACTCGAGCCATAACCCCGAAGATTTTAGTGACAGGGCGCATCCCTCCAATCCCGAAACCAGCGAGCTTTTTCCCCAAGAGAACTTTCCCTAGGGGAAAACTCTGAAGGAAAAAGCCTCAACTCGTTCGATCTTTCCACAATCGTTTCACGAATCTCTAAGTGTCCAGAAATAGACATACTTGCCCTTCATTAGGATAAGCTCCATATGAATTCCACTCCACAGGCACGGAGCGGCGAAAAAGGCTGGAATTAGCGCGTCCTGACTTCCTGGCGAGACGTCATAGCAACGCTGATCTTGAGTAACCTCCTGACCAAGTCCCCGGCTACGGTCGGAACGCAGTAACCAGAGTCATGGTCCACGTGCAAGGAAAAATATCGAAATCTTCCGAACACGATGAGACCGTCATGAGATTAAGCGGGAGTCGGTAAAAGAGACGACCATCACCCCGGGCTCGGGTCAGTCCTGAATGAATCGAATAATATACGATCTTCTGGGGGTGCCGCTCCAAGAGAAAGCCTCGTGGGCGGGATATTCTCGCACCGACCGGCCTCTGGCTGGCCCCCGCAGCGCTCGTCTTGGCGTGAATGACTGCTGGCTGGATGGTGTTGGAGGTGCTCTGGCTCGTAATTGCGTACGGATTGTTTGGACGCTACTCGGAGTCAATCAGTTGACCTGTCGGTATTCTCTGTCTCTCATATTGGGATCGTCGAGCGACTCATTCGATGATTAGAGAAACTTCTGTTCAGCCGGACATGCCCGCTTCCTGTCCGTTTGTACGGTTCTGCGCGGTTTCGCGATAAATGTCTGGTTTCACGGTTGAGAATCTTTCGATCGGACGAGCTAATTGGGGAGCTATGGCCCTCAACTATCTTATCCTGTCAAAACTCCGCTCCACAACACAAGCGATCCGGCACTAGCGGTCCGGCTCGATCGAATATCGAACTTTCGGAATGATTCTCACAGCGATCGTTGAGTTCAAGCTTCGAACGATACAGCTTGAAGTTCCCCGTTCAGTCGAGTTCGCTCTGAGCGGACACTCCGAGAGAAGGCTGACAGGAATCTCGGGGAGAAAGCCCGATTCTGAGAGCCTCCCGGAAATTTCGGAGAGAAAAACACAGATTCACAGGTTTGCAATTCTCGCCAATGCTAGGGCAGAGAGACCGTTTTCTATGTTCGAGAAGTTCTTATCGATACGCCGGCGTAGTCTCCGGGAGCGGAGCTTGGAAGCGCTTGCTTCTCACCTGTCCAATTCGGAGCGTTGAGTGCCAAGACCCCACGATAAAACCAATATTTCCAAATCTATTTGTCCGGTTTCCTAGTCTGGTCCCTCAAGACATGTTCAACGGTATCGTGCCCGGTTTTTCGGGGAAAAGGGAGCGGTTAAATGGGAGCTCCAATGATCAGTGATCGAGTGAGAAATACGAAGCCATTCGCATATCTTGAGCTACGTGTTTGAGGTTTTTTCGATGAACCGACTTGTCCGACGCGGGTCAATTTTTCAGGGCATCGCCAGATGGGATTCGCGGGTATCTGCTAATGTCAAGCGTCGCAGCGGGCTTGTGATTCAAGAGTCGTTCCAGCAGGTTGCATGATCGCTGATATTGTCGTGGAATCATGGCTCTCTTGAAAGTGAGACCATTAATCGCCTCTGCCCGTTTCCTTTGACGGCCCATTGGTTAACGATTCCACCTTCAATTCCACCTCCGTTTCCAATCAATCGGCCTGGAGCCCTGGCCGCCAGTTCTTGCGGAACGCTCTGATCTCGCCTAGGTAGAAGGCAAACCGTCCACAGCAGCTTCTTTTTCGAACGCGAGTCACCTATGATCTTGGCATCCGCAAGAAGTCGTCCTTTATTAGAATTCCGATTCATCTCCCAGGTTCCGGACCTCCTGCGCGTTTTCCGGGCCCGGACCGGCAAGGACCGAAGTGGATAGACTTACATGATGCGCCGCTACTACGAAGGGCGGGGGAAAAGAAACGAGGAATCTCGAGATTGTTCCGAAATTGAGTGCTTAGAATTTCGAAATATGAGCTCGGCGATAATCGTTCAGACCTGCTTCTTATGAAGTAAAAAAATTGAGTACCTCCCATCTGGTCGAAGAGCACAGATTTATCAAGCGAGCAGCGGCTCGTTCGAGTCGATGCTTTGCTGGCGCTGCAGATGAAGTTCGAATTTTCGCGCTGCTCGCGCGCCCGCTAGGAAGTTCACCGACAGTCGATGCATCCATTCAGCAGATGAGGCCACAGTCGACGACAGGAGGAATCAAGTAGTGTGTGAGTGTGTGGAATAATATTCTCCACTTTTGCGAGGATCCTCGGATTTCAAGCTTGAAAATACATCAAGCTTCTCATTCAGTCTACTGTTCCAACATCTCGGCCGTCCCGCAGCTCTCGGACACGTCGATTCGAGGCCTCGGGCCTGCGAGAATTTTTAATTGCTCCGAAGTTCCTATGTCATTCTGATATGGATACAATCGCAAGCGGAGATTCGATGGGAGGATCTGGAGATCAGGTGAGACCCACGTACGATCCAGGAAAGCCTCGGACGTTTACGGTTAGGAGCGAGCTCGGACACGGCTCGACTTAGCGCTCGCGGAAGTACAGTAATGCTCCATTCTGTCTCTTGCTACGATTCTTCTGCTCTTAACGGTGGTTGGAGAGCTCGGTATCCTCGTCAGATTTCTGACATTTCGACCGGGGAACCGAAGCCTGTGGCTCCAGATTCGCTGGGAGTTAAGTTCCGGACATGGGACCGGGGCAAGGCCCGGAGAAGCCCACTGACTGATCTCACTTCGCCATTGAAACCATAAGGGAGAATTGTTTTTCACGGTCCCGACTCCGTTTCCCCAAGCTCAGGTATTCCAGGCATTCTGATGCCGGAAAACAATTAGCGCTTAGCTTATGGAGCGCGGAGAGATGTTCCCGATGACGCGTGCCGAGTTATTCCGTGCGATAAGATCGGCGATTTTTATCCATATGTATTCTGTGAGATTAGGTAGTTCGACGACGCACGGTCGGGGCGAAGCACTGATTGTCGAGTATACCAACATATGCGGGCGATCCCCGTCCGAATTTGTCCGGCTGCCAGCCAACTCTGTGCGAGGGAAGGAAACGGGCCACCCTGGAATCGCCTAAGGAATTTTCGCAAAGGTTGCATGCGTTGATGACCGTGCACACAACTGGACTTCCGATGGCCGAAGTGGCGAATACACAGACGGCGCACGGTGCGGCGGCGCTGGTGGATGGAAGAAACGTTATGCAATCTTTTGTTGGCAACTTGTTCGTTAGGCTCACAGGATTGTTCTCCGTCCGACGGGCTGGTTTTCTTTTCCCTCCGTTCACTTCTTCTTTTTCGGAAGGTGGTGCTACCGATGCGGCCGTGCTTTTCGGCCAGCTCGATGCCCGTCGACGTAATTGAACGAATCACTGGAGCGCCTCCGAGAAGCGGAAAAAATCCTTATCTTCCCAGCGCCGGCCGCCGAGAGGATGATGAGTTCGTTGATTTATCCGAGGCTTCAGCTTAGGATCTTCAGCACACACATATCGCTGCTGCGGCCGCTGGTTCCGCTGCCGCTGCCGTCTCCGGTTGCGTCATCGCTGTTTATAGAAGTTGAGGATGGTGGTCGTCGCATACTTCTCCCTTTTCTTTTGGAACTCATAATCAGCCCACGAGTCGGTATGGTCAAACGGTCTCACATGGCTCCACCGCCGCCGCGAGTGTACTTTGAACCCGTGATTACGACGAGCGGGTTCGATCGATTTTGCCGCGGCAACTATTCAGGCAGATATCGTTATTATTATTGATATCATTATATTATCAATATTATTATCATTATTCTCATGTGTTTTTTTTAATGCAAATTCTCGCTTGCCCGCGCTCTTATGTCACACTAGCCATCGGTCGTGGCCCAAGTCATGGGTCCGGAGGGACAAGAACGCTCAGAACTAGAAATCGATGTCTGCCCGAGCAGTTACCCAACCAGTCAGACAACTATCTTCCGCATCGATGGCAACGGTGGCGATGTCAGCGGCGGCTGCGCGGCGGGACCGGTGTCGAGTGGAGGAGTCGAAGTCGCCGGCGTCTGCTCCATGCTGTTGACCTCCCCATGACGGCGGCGCGATTTTCTTCTGACGAAGGAGGCTCTCTTCGTTGCAGATGCAGGTCATGGATTTCTTATCGCGGAGAGTACCCATCGAGACCCGGCCGGAAGACAAAGATCACCTCAGAGGAGCCCTCGACTCGTTCGGACGATGTTCGGAAGACGATCAGGTCGCTTTCGTGGAAAAACTCCTCTCCCTCATGGGGCATGATCAGCACTCTCGAGTGTGCTCTACCCTTATGCCAATGTTGCAACGAGACTTCATCTCGTTATTACCCAAGAAAGGCCTCGATCATCTAGCCGAGGGCATCCTATCGTACCTCGACGCGAAGTCTCTGGCTAACGCCCAGTGCGTGTCGCGCGAGTGGTATCGTGTGATCGCCGCCGGCATGCTCTGGAAGAAACTCATAGAAAGACAAGTCCGGTCGGATCCTCAATGGCGCGGTCTGGCCGAGCGGAGAGGCTGGATCAAATACCTGTTCAAGCATAGTCACGGCAATCAACACCAGAACCATCTGTTTTATCGAAAACTCTACCCGACGGTCGTTGCCGACATTAACGCCATCGAAGAAAATTGGAAAAACGGTACGCCCAACCTGCAGAAAATCAACTGTCACAGCGAGAACTCGAAAGGTGAGCCCCAGCCCCCCTTCCCTCTCCACTGACATGTCGCGGATTCATCGTTCTATTTGTTCCCGTGGATTCCGGTCTCATGTCTATGGTCACCCCGCCGCGAGGATCGCCGCTCACGTTCTGAAGTTCCCTCCGCCGTATTTCAGGAGTCTACTGTTTGCAATACGATGACACGAAGATCGTGTCGGGACTCAGAGACAATACGGTGAAAATTTGGGATAGGAGAACGCTAACGAGTACTCACGTCCTCCGGGGTCACGCTGGTAGTGTCCTCTGTCTACAGTACGATGATCAAGTCATAATCTCAGGTTCATCAGACTCGACCGTAAAAGTGAGTTATGGCACTCTCGAATCAATTCACCTACCGACCACTGAATTTTAATCGATCCACACTGGTGCTTCCGACACGGAAACCCTTCAGAGGTTGAAGAATATCTTTCAAGGAATTCTTGGGACATTCCATTTTGGTTCAGTTGAGCTTATTTTCAATGTCTCGTGTTCTCGCAGATCTGGGACGTGAAAACCGGCGATCTCGTCAACAACCTTCTCCACCACTGCGAGGCTGTCCTTCATCTGCGTTTTACAAACGGCATGATGGTTACGTGCAGTAAGGACCGCTCGATCGCAGTGTGGGATCTCGCATCTCCCACCGAGATCAACCTGCGAAGGGTTCTTGTCGGTCATCGTGCCGCCGTAAACGTTGTGGACTTCGATGAGCGCTATATTGTGTCCGCTTCTGGTGACCGGACTATCAAAGTGTGGAACACCTCCACTTGTGAGTTCCTTCGAACCCTCAACGGTCACCGTCGAGGGATAGCTTGCCTCCAATACCGCGACCGTCTTGTTGTGAGTGGGTCTTCGGACAACACCATCAGATTGTGGGACATCGAGTACGGGACGTGTCTCAGAACACTGGAAGGCCACGAGGAGCTGGTCCGATGCATTCGTTTCGATTCAAAACGAATAGTTTCCGGCGCGTACGACGGCAAGATAAAAGTTTGGGACCTCAACGCCGCCCTGGATCAACGGTCGCCCGCCAATCAGCTGTGTATACGTACTCTCGTCGTAAGTACTCGCTGTCCGCCTCGGAACCTTTTCATACGCATCGGCGATTTCGGAGATTCCCCTCCAACCTCCTCCAAAATGCTCGGATCGTCGACAATGAATACCCAATTGCTGAATGACCATAATAATTATTATTATTCTCTAATGGTAATAATTAATCGATACCTTGGCTGCTTTGCAGGAGCATACCGGTCGGGTGTTCCGACTCCAGTTCGATGAGTTCCAGATCGTTTCATCCTCTCACGACGACACAATCGTCATCTGGGACTTCTTAAACGTCGAAGCCCCCACAACTTCGGGAGTAGCAAACTCATCCGATAATGAGAGCAATCCAGAGTCCCCGAGAATGCGAACCGCGTTAGGTTCGATCGACGCTTAGTTTTTGTTTTATGAAGACATTATGAAGAACACTGTTTGAAGCATGATGATGATTGTAAGATCCCAAGCTTAACTCCGGAAGCGAAGCCACGTGTCAACCGCAGCAGCTGCATCATTATTATTGATCGCAGCGGGGAGTAGTTAGAGAATTATTGGAGAAGAATTTATCATTCAGACAAATCCGGTGCGGGAAGAGCCGTGGTAATCGTTTCTCGATCTCGAAACCTTTCGAGCCGAATGTCCAGCTATCAATCCAGCCGCCGTTCGCCACTCCATGTCGCGCCACTCCGAAATGATACATCAAATAGTGCAAGCTGATCTCCTGCTCCGTCGGCCGGCCTGGAAGAGGCCGGCGCGATCGGATATCTTGACCTGCGGGGCGAAAACCTAAAGAAAGTATCGGGATATGTGTTGCACACACAGACATTTGCGATCGACCAGAAGTAAATTCGACAAGAGCTGCTCGCCGACCTTGCCTCGGCTGCTTTATTGATTCGTAGGGAGGAAAAGCCGAAATGAGCCCGGATGAGGCCAAGAGGGACTCGCTGCAGCAGCAAGAGCGACGATGGAGATGTTCCACAGCGTTTTGAAGGACGGGAAGTATAGCGGGTTTAAAAAAGGATCGAGGAAGAATGGAATGGGGAGATGACTTCATATGTGATACTATACTTTGTACGGGACAAGAGATAGGGCGTCGTCGGCTGAAACACATCTCCTCGAGACTTATGTAAGTGTATGAAAACAACAAAAATAAAGTAGACCTAGGTCGACATATCGATTGATTGTCTCGCGACTGACAGATTGATTGACCGACTGATTTCCTGAATTTCGGATTTTTTTTTCATGAGGAGTAATTACTGAATACTCAACGAGTTGCTCGGTGACCTGGTGGGTTGACAGGTCGCTCCATCCATCAATCCCTCCATCGGTCAGTCAGTCGGTTAATGGTCGAAACGGATTTTCGTTCATATCCGTTCGCCTGCTCGTCCCTAAGATATCAACATGAATCCGGGGACTCTCTCTATTTGTGAAGCATGATTACTCTCAAATACCTTGGTCTCAGGACGATGTTCTATTAGTAGAGATTCTTCTCATTCGCGCCCTCCGGGTTTACTGATATTGATGATGATTCAAAGAATGTGCGGTCCTGGCAGGAATTCCAGCTCTGGATCGGTTTGTTTCTCAATGTGTCCGCTCTCACTCGGAGCTCCGAACCCTCGGGAAGGCGCCTAGCGGAAACCCTTGGGCTTCGCAAATATCCGCAATCCCAAATACCCGCGGTCGTCCTCAAGCGAAAACCGAATGTCGAGAGTCGTGGTTGACCGCAGATGACCGCACTCGGTCCGAAGTGTAATCTTTGATGTGAGCGAGTAACCTACATATGTATAAGAAGATATCTGTGTTGAGCTCATTGAGCGAAATCCATTTCAATGAGATGTACGAGGGGATCATGACGATGATCTTCGTAAGCTGATGATTTGCCGGAGACCCATCGCAGAAATCTCGCGAAAATAAAGAATTATCCCAAGTGATACACTGGCGTCATTATTGCTCGCTGCTTGCCTCTCAAGAGGGGGTGGAGCCGAAGTCCCAAAAAACCATGCAAGAGGAGGCGACACAAGAGGAGTATCGTATGAAGGATGCGCACTGTGGACGGAGCGCCTCAACCGAATCACGCTCAAGACTTGAGCTATGAAGAGTGGTTTTCGAAGCAGGGAGTTTCAATTCTCGAGTCTATTCTTTGAGCCGGGCGGAACGACAGAAGTAAACTCAACACCTATCTGGAATGGCTTTCGGGCGCCACGCGTTGGTGAGCGTCTAGGGGAGCGGGGGAAAAAGGGAGTCGACTCGTTGCACCTGTGGATCACGATCTCACAACTCGACAAAGAGCCATGAGACAACGCGACAGCTGCGTTCATGCCCGCTACCATTCCTGGTGGGCGGGCCTGTCTAAGGCCCATATCTGGCTTCATGCAAACGCTGAATTTATGCCGTCGCGAAAATAGTCGGAGAGCTCAACGAGGTTGTGAAAAAAAATATCGAGCAAATGAGTCGCGAGGGAAGGTCATCTTTGTTCACTAATCACGCTCGTGTCGATGAAAGCGCTCGAGCTCTGAGAGTCTGGCCCCATCGAGTGGCTCTCACGATGCTTCTTTTCTGGGCGGGACTATTAACTGACCTTCATATCGTAAAGCCTCCCTCTCTGAGCTCCCTGTAGTTCTCGCGAGAAGTCTCGCCCTGATCCTACCTTGAGGCTAAAGCATCAAATTATAGGAAATGAGCTTCCCTTTGGCGCAAGAACGAAGTGAATATGCCGAAAACGGCGAGAAGAACAGAGAAGCCTCCCAAAGAGGCGAGTAGCCTGAAAGAAAAACTCCACATCTCCACACAAGGTCTCGCGGAAAGAGTGAAGTCTGCTAGGTGCAAAACTCTGATGGCGATCACGACGATAAGTTTCATCGTACTTATGTGCAGCACTGCCATCGCGCAGAGAGCAAAATACGCGGGGCCCACCGCTCTGCTAACGTATTTGTGCACATACTACATGATGAATAATTGCTACGTACTTATGGTGCTTCTGATCTCTGAAGATGGGCAGAACCTATTCCCAATGAAGTTCCTCACACTGCTCCATATGTCCGGCATTTTCACCGCCGTACTCCAAATAATTTCTCTATTGATCGTCACGATTCCCGACTTCGAGCAGACGAAGGACGGAGGACCGACATTCACAACTGGATTTTTCTGCTTGGCGGAAATTTTCGCTGCTGGCGCCTTTCTTGCCGCCGAGTTCAAGCATCGAGACGAATCCAAATCTCTTTCCGGAACTCCGAGGTCACCGGAAAGTCCTGGAAGCCAGGCGAGTCCGAGGAGCATCGCCAGGACCCTCGTTGAGCTCAGAAGTCCGGGAAGTCCTGCGAGAGGGGCTAAACATAAAAGCAGGGCAAGTTCCCCAAAAAGTGGTATTATGAGAGGTCGGGGTCCCTCAGAAACCATCTATCTCCGATCGGATTGTCTCGAAATTCTCGAGCTAGGAAACTCAAGAGTGCCAACGTTCACGGAAACAGTTCTGACCGTCGCGAACTCGAAGTGAATATACGATGTATGGCTGACTTCCCTGGCGGGATCGACCGATTTTCGGATTCTTTGGAAAGCATTCGATCCCTCAAGAGCGTGAACTTGATCGTAGAGCAGAGCGGGAGCGAACGAATCTGACAATCATGACCGAGATACGTGCCGCTGGAGAGAAAGTCGATTTCCATATCCTTTCGCGATCCCACTGGCATGTGAGGACGAAAGTTCAGAAGACAAGGATTCCTGGATTCTTTTGCGGCGTCTCTAGATGTCCCACGGCAGTGCAGCGTCTCGATGAAGGCTCGTGGAGGATTCGTTTTTTTCAATCTCAATTTCATGCAAAGGGTTTGGACACCTTCAAATTATCTTCATGTATATGTAGCGTGATGAATTCGCAAGTCCCCGGACGGAGACTTCCATAAAATTTCTCAAATATCTCCCTCATCGGCTTCGATGACACTGATATTCTCATATAAGTCTCGGAACTCAGTTAATCCTCTCGAGAGTCATCCCCCTGCTGAGAGCCATGTTTCGAAAATATGCTTCCTCGTTCTGTCTGTTCTCGGAGGTCCATGTTCATGACGTTTCAATTCGGTCAGTGAAGTTTTTCCTGAGGAAACGAGCCGGTAGGAGCTCTTCTTTCGAGTCACATGCGCCCTGACTCGGACCTCTATCAGACGAGACAGATGTGCGCCGGAAATCGCTGTGTGGGGTCGAACAGTGAGGAATAGCTGTGCCATTCCCCCAACATCGTTCTCTGCATGTACGGAATGCAACTCACAATCTACCTATCTAGAGAATGAAATAATGGTCCTCGCTCCCAGGCAGGAAATCCGATGGCTCGTCCCCGGAACGAAATATATTTTGTCACATGTGCTCGAACGCTGTGGTATCGCTTGATTGACCGTCGTCCCCTGTCGCATCGATTGATATATCCCTCAGAAGGCAGCGACTCATTTTGATGTTGACATGCTGCTTTCCGACGAAGTGGAGAAGGCATGACTCTTCTGGCAAACCTTTTTCTCTGTAGCAACGCCCTGTATACCCAGCTGGAGCACCAGAACCGAAAGATTCCGTTGAGATCAATCGGAAACCAACAAAGGAGCCAGGTGTAACGTGGGTCAAGGAAAAACGACATTACCTCTGCGGAGGGCCACCTCAAGTTGACACAGTCCCGAACGACTTTGAGCGAATCCTCCATCTTCGGCGCCCGACTCGAAACCGAGTCAGCGGTGTCTACCTGTATATGTGTGAAGATGAGAGCCACTTAAAGACTCCGAACGTCCACCGCTAGATCCTCCGGCAGAAAAATCACTCACTGTCAGCGTGTATTGCTTGTTCAATAGAGTACCGTTCGACGACGTGACGGTGTACCAGAAGAACTTCTGACCCGTGGGCTCCTCACTGATCACCTGCAAGGGGGGAGTCGAGTCTTCTCGAGAAAACAGGAACTGCGGCTTGCGCCGTCGTTGGGAAAATCGTTAACCAGTTATTGGAAATCGAAAACTGATTTCGAGTCAATTACTTCGCGGGAATCGCTGAACAGCAGAGAGTAATGGAAATCACCGTGAATGACCCAAATCGGTAGGAACGGAGTCTTGAAATGGCTACCGACGGTGAATATTTTGTTCGTCAACTCAACGCTGGTCATGAACCCGATGGTCGATCTGGCAATGATACCTGAATCCGGGAGAGAACGACTCACTCAGAGCGAAGGGGGAACGTCAAATGGGAAGCAGTCGGAACTTGCCGCATCGCGCGCCGCATGAATTCCTCAAATCGCCGGGATTCGATTCCGACCGTCGAACAGTACCGTATTTCGCGACTTTCGGATGATCGTCCTCAGTGGCCGTCTTCGGTGCGTCGAATACGTTCGATACGGCCCGACCAGTAAGAATGAGATTCACCAACGGTTGGAAGCAATCTTCTTGTGCAGGGTCCACCAGAGTATCTTTCGCAGCCTCGATGTGGACGCGATCGGCTCCCCGAGAAAAAATCATCTTCAAGAAAAGAGGGACTCTCATTCAGACCCACATCCGGTGGGGGATTTGCCTAACTGAAAGTAGCTGTCTCGCGAGTTACTCACAGAGCAGAGTAGCGGAACCATACCGTATCGGCAGATATTATCGAAATGCCGTGATATCACGTCGTGAAGAGCTTCCACCGAATAAAGAGTCGCGTAATGCCATGAATTGTAAAAAACGCTCTCCTCGATGGTCCCGTCGGGTGGGAAAGGCACGATCAGACGTACCGGTCCACGCCGGTAGGGAGTCACCTGTAGGCGACAACAAATAATTCCGACGGCGGAAGTCGAAATGCTATCCCAATACGGAAATGCTGGTGTGAACGGTCATTGATTGTGCGCGAATCAGGCGCTATATGGGAAGCAGATCATATATGCATATATGTATATATGGCCGTAATTGACAAGGTCTGTTGCTCGCATTTCCACTCACTGAGAAGAGGATCTCGCTCAGGGCACCGATCAAGCCCCTCTTGCGTAGTTCAATCAACTTCTCCTTCTCTGATAAATGTCGCGGTATTTTTCCAACATCGCCAAAGAGGAGAGTCTTCACCAGCCAGGCCTACGAAAGGTTCTCCGAAGAATTAGAACGGAAGCTCGCAGGAAATGTCCTAGAACTTGATGGAAATGGCTCCTTGCGAAATGAGCTCGGCCTTGCGATGAAGCTCAAGGAAACAACCTGAATCGAGGCGACAGCCCCACACGGTCCATTGTAGTATTGCTTGATTTGGAGACGGCACTCATTGTGGATCGAAGGGAAGTCAATGTGCTGCAAGAGCCAAACTTTGGAGAACGAATTCCCCTTCCCGAGAATCGTATCGAATAGTTTCTCCCGTTGCTGATCATTGAGATGAGTCCAGCCTTCGAACGACATTCGCAATTTTTAGAGTAAATCAATGAAGAGAGATCTTCGTTACTTTCGCTGCATACTGTAGTTTTGCTGAGAATTGCATCAGCGACATCAGCGAAGCGCTCAGATCATCTCATCGATTCGAGCGTCATCGAGAGATCTATCGAGAATTCCCAGTCCGTGATGGGCGTCGGACAACAGGCTTGAACGAGTGCAAGTCTCAAATTCCGAGTCGTGACAGTTTCGAATCTTATCCTCTAAATGCCTAATGCCGGTTTTCAAGGAGGCTCTTCGAGTGAGCTCGCGACTCATCCTGCCTCCATGAAACATAGAGGTACCGCGGAAGCGAACTCCTTCCTGAAACCGGCTGAATCAGCGCGAGAGGTCTATGCCGCATGTGAATATATGTACGATGGGATTGTCGGGAATGTAAGGCAGGGAGCGAGGAAAGGTTTGGCGTGAGGAGAGATGGCGTCCAAGCGTGCTTCCGATGGACTTTCGCACTTCAGAGTGGACGCCCTCTGATGCGACTCTGTAGCGAGGATGCTTCAATACTGCTTTCGGAAGAGTGGGAGATCATTCCGTTCTATCAAAATTAGTGTCACACTTTGGACTCGGTCCCGGATGGACATCTCTTTTATCATGGTCATTTTCATATCCAACAACAAGAATTTCTAGCTCATGTTCTCGCTTTCACTTTCGCTCTCGTCCTGTTGGGGAAAGGGGGGAGGGGATGATTGAATCCCTTCAATAGATCGGGAGGCTTCCCTCCGTGGTCGATGAAGTCGATTTCGGGACGAAATAGACTTTCTTCTCGAGCGCCACCCCTCGAATCCCGACCTGGAACAGGCCATGTGGGCTTATGATAAATGTAAATAATAAAGTTAGTGATGAAATGGTTCGACCAAAATCGAAGATGAATTTGTCGGAACCAGTAGGCTTCCGATCGATCAACTCATGAAGGGCTGCCGCCACCCTTGGAGGCACTCGCTTCTGATCGAGCCTTTCCTAGGGTGAATTCAGACTTTTGATGACTACGGATGGCAGCGGAGTCATCGCTCTCTGTTTCTGACACACTGGGTGAGAGGGAAAATTGGCTGACCGTCAGAGCTGCATTGTATGTATGTTGTATGTCGTCCAAGCCAACCTGTGAGCAGGGCCATCGGAGTCCCACGCATTCTCGGACAACGCGTACGGACTGCTCCATTTTCGGGGCTCGGCTCGTGACAGGCCCCGTAGAATCAATCTGCGGAATCGGGAGGAAACCTTCACGTCATTTTTCTCATTCGCTGATTCTCTAGTAAGCATCGCTCAGGAAGGTTTCCTCGAATTGTATACCGTCAAGGTGAATTGCTTATTTAGCAGGATTCCCCTGAAAGAGGTGACCGTATACCACTGGAATGTGTCATTCGTCGGCATATGCTGAAGAACCTGCCGGCAGAAGTGTTCCTCTGAATTGCCTCTCCAGGGTAATTTAGCATTTAGACCGATCCATACGATCTATTGATCGATGAGATTCGATGATACATATTCAACCTGTCGGTTCTGGCAGAAGAGAACTGAGTAGTGGGATTCGCCGTGGATAACCCAAATCGGGTGGTAAGGCACCTTGTAATGATTTCCCACGACTATTGTCCGATTATGCAGCTCGACGCTCGTCATGAAACCAATGATGCTTCTAGAAACGATTCCTGAAATTGAGGTTGCAAGTCAGGATTGACCCGAGGGCAACCGCGCGAAGGCTTCTCTCCCGAGCGCAAGACCTCCTGTCGTCGATAGAGCGCGGGATCCTCACTGACCGTATCTGCTGTATTTCGGGTGATGCTCCTCGGTACAGAACTGTGGCGCATCGAAAACGTGGGAGACTGCTCGACCGGTCAAGATGAGATTGACCAACGTCTGGAAACAATCTTCTTGGAAGGGATCCACAAGAGTGTCCTTGGCTGCCTCAGTGTGGACGCGAACGATGCCTCGAGACAGTATTAACTTGAAGAAAAAGTATCGCGTGGTGAAATCCAATGTTTCGACTAGCGAGAATTGCCCGGTAGAGGATTTCGGCTCCGCATAACTTACTCACAGAGCACACAAAAGGAACCATACCGTAATGGCAAATGTTCTCGAAGTGCGCGTCGACTGCAGCCCTGACCTCGTCCAGGGTACTTAGCGTCGTGTAATGCCAAGACTCATAATATTGATCCTCATTATAGGCCTCCCCTGATGGAAACGGAACTATCAGGCGGACCGGTCCTTTCCTAAGCGGGGTGACCTGCGGACCTTATCTATTATGCCTGGTTCCCTCGGGTCCACTCCCCTCGATGCTAATAATTTTAGTTGGGGTAGTCCATAAAGCATGTTGATACTCGCATGGAAAAGGATGCCACTGAGGGCTTCAATAAGCCCTCTCTTCCGAAGCAGAAGTAGTTTACTTTTCTCGGAGAGCTCGTGGGGCAATTTTCCCATCTTGCCGAACATCAGAGATTTCAGGAACCATGCCTGGGAACGATAGTAATCTATGAATCCCGAATGAGGAAGTGTCATTCCTCGGGAGGTCCGTCCTGGTGAATCGTCCGCCGATCATTGGGAACTGAATGGGAAAGGGATCATTTATTAACCTGGATCGACGCGACAGCACCGCATGGACCGTTGTGATACTGTTTGATCTGTAGCCGACATTCGTTTTGTATCGACGGGAAATCAATGTGCTGCACGAGCCAAACTTTTGGGAATTTCCTCCCGCGGCCAAGCACGGTATCGAATAACTGTGTGCGAAGTTCACGGTCGACGTGGGTCCAGTCTGCGTCTGACATTAGAAATTTTGATCACAAGCCCGTATAAACCTTCGTTGTTATTCTCCTCAGCCTAAATTCTGGGAGTCCTCAGACTAAAAGACTCGAGCCTGAATGTCAAAGACGCAGTATCCGGGCGTGGAGGTTCGAGAGCGTGAAAACGATCCATCCGGAGCACGCTCTCAAAATTTTCCGAAGCCGTTGCGTCAATTTCGAGCCGAAGGAGAGGGATCATCCCAGCCAATGAGATGATGACCCCTGGGAGTCAGACGGTTATCTCCCCGAGAATTTCGCATATCACATACGTCGACGTCGTTAGCTGAATCGATCCCGTTCGGTCTTCCGGGCTCGTTTTTGCATCCATAGAGAATTTACTCCGGAGAGCCGCTTCTCGGCCCGGCGGGCCCCCCACGGTTCCGATCCAGAAGCTCGCTATTCGGAGTGCCACCGACAAACATCGCTTTGGACTCTGGACAAGGTCCACTCTTCCCTACTGCTTATCGCGCGGGTGCAATGCGGGTCACGACATAAATCGACCCCTTCCACATAACATTTCTCGAATCTATAATCCCCTAATCTTGTCGACCGGTATACCGAGGGAAGTCGACCGTCTTGCTCAGAATCAATTCGCACCCCGCCCCGAGATGTTTTGGATAGCGCTCTGGCTCGTAGGTGAGTATTTCCCCTCCTTGCTCAGGATCGCCTCGGATCCTGAGAGGTCCGGCACCTACGAGCTGCGGCTTGTTCCTGGCATCGCTCTTACATCGCAGGTATTGCACGATGTCACGGTGATAGCCGTGTCACGGACGCCAATCTGTTCATGGACTCGGTGTTCCTCACTCAGATGCCCAAGGTCGTGGCATCCGCAGGGCTAGAGCCAGTCAAGCTCAGCCCTTTCGGGGTATCGGTCGTGCCTCCCAAACTTGGCGATAGTCGGTCCCTGATGCCCGCTTCTGATTGGAGTTTCGATGAGATTGACCTCCAGGGCTTATCTGATGTTGTCCGGTCAGTAAAAAAACGACAGAAATGCGGAGAATAACGTTCAGACTCGGAATCGCTCGAGATCCGATTCTACAACTCATCCAGATATCCCTCAGATCTGAGAACTGTTCTGCGGTGGCGATTCGAGCCGGGAACATCACAGTGACTTGCAGAGTGTCCCTTGGAAGACTTCGAGTCGCCCTGACAGGCTCCGTCGTTTGGGATGATTCGAGAGAGAAGAGGCAGCCGGCGCGAACTTTGGCTCAATTGACGCGGAGCTATGCGGTCGTGGTCGCTGCAGGCCCCCAACGCTACAAGCCTGGCTCGCTCATCAGGTCCGCCATTCCTCAGACTCTCCCGATGCTCGACCATGCTCGGGCAGTCGCTGCATGAGCCTTGATGTTTACGCAGCAAAGCTCGTTGTCTCATTAATTGCCTTCCAGATTCGATGTGACGGATCTCAACTTGGTGTATGCTCCGAACTACGAGCCACTTTCAAAGAAGCTGTCGAAGAAACTCAGGTCTCGCGTGAAAAAAATTCTTGAGACGGAATATCGCGCGGCCCTTGTACGAGCCGTCGCCAGAGTCAACCTCCCCGCGGCCTGAATAAGTTTTCCTCCCTTCATTCTTCCTGCCCAGCATCTTTATTTTTCGCCCGAATCCCGATCGAAACCCCGATTTTTCGTGGAAATAATAAAGGATGAGAATTCAGTGCATTCTTCTTTGTTGACTCGCGATTTCGAGGCTGAAGGCCATTGAGAGAAAAGAAAGATGATGATTGGACGGCCATGGGATTAGGGTGGATGGATACAGTGCCGATTTCCCCGAAGATTGACATAGGTGAACTACTCCGGAAGCGAGAACCCGACCATTACTTCCGTTTCGTAGACGTGTTGCTCCTACGTTCATCCTTCTTTCTCACGCTTGAGCCGCTTTCGATATGAGCATGAGATCACATCGACCAGAAGCTCCGGAGCCAATCATGTCGCTGGCAAGTGTTCTTCCGCCTCTGCTGTTAGTGCTCGGTGAGTTCGGATCCGCCTAATCAAGTCGAGCTCCGACTATTCTAGAAAACTATGAGCTCCAGCTTTTTGTTCCACGAGTTCAATGGGAAGAGTCTCAGAACGAAAATTTATAATTGATAATTACGGCACCAAAGATCTGACTGACTGAGTGGAAGCATGATTCCCCAGGGCTGCCCAGATGCGACGGGGACAGCCGAGTTTCCAATGCGAATCTCTTCATAGACACATTGCTCCTTGGACGCATGCCGAAATTGGCACCATTCGAGGGCATCGAGCCGTACGAGATGGATCCAGTTTTCGTTCGCGTGAATATCAAGAATACCTTCGGGCATAGATTCAAAGCCAATTTCTCGTCGACGACCGTGACAGGTCTGTCGAAAGTCAAAAGGTCAGTGGGCATCGAGATCGATATCCTAGGGTGTCGATTTTACTTCACGGTCTCCTTCCGAACGCGCAATAATCGAATGCATCGCGTCCCATGCAAAGGATTCGATGCCGTCATACTTTCCTATTAATGACCATAAATCGAAAGCTGCGAGTACCCTTCTGTCGAGCCACCATATGTATCCCGGATCCAGCAAAGCTGCTCGTAAATCATCAGCTCACTCGAGTGTTGTGCCTTCTAGATTCAACGATTGCTCTCGAGCAGCGATACGCAACGGAAACATCACAATCACATGTACTGTGAATTTCAAAGAGATCGAAATATTCCTGGATGGATTCGGTGATGGAGATACGACCTTGAAGAGAAGCCACAGAGTTCAAGCGAAGGCGACTTTTGATGAAACCTACGCTCTCATTGAAATCGCGGGACCGAATCGCAACGAGCCAGGGTCGTTGATGAGGTTGGCGGATGCTCTTATGATCTATCTAGCTTCCGACGCGTAGGGAGTCAGAGTTTTTTTTTCAATTGAATGGAACGCTTGCCATCGGAGACGTATGTGAATATCTGTGATCCTCCAGCTTCCATTGGAATGATGGATTGAATTCATCCCTAGATTCGATCTATCCACCATCAAGTTGATCATCGAACCCGCGGAGTCCATCTCTCTCTCCAGCGACAGACTGGCAGAATTCAGAATGAACTTGAACAACGAGCTATCGGATCGAATGAAAGTTTTGTTCGATGGAAAATACAAGAAAGTCCTGGAGAATGCCATCAGCACGGTCAATCTGCCTCCAGTTTGAGCATCAACGTCAAATAAACAGTTTTTCCATCCGTCCGCCAAGCAGGAGGGGCTGACCGAACCGTTTTCTCTTACATCTGTGGTCAGGAAGGAATGTTGACAAGAACCCTCCAGAGATTAGCCCGTCATGACGCGCATAGACCTCTTCCCTCAATCGACCTATGTATCTCGGCTGAATGGAAAGTTCCGCATTGGAATGAAGCCTCATAGATTGAGAGACTGAGACTGGCTGGGGACACTCTGATACCGTGCATCAAATCATGCTCTGCAGCTCCGAGCTTGGCATCCGAGAGTTTCTAATAAATTTTCTTCTCCCCGCGCCCATGATGAAGCAGGGCGCTCAGGCCATAGTTTGAGCAAGTAGTAGAGGAGATACTACTGAGTGAGATGGCTCCGAATCTTGAAATTGTTTAATGAAAAAAACGCGAATGGTCTGGCGCGGGAATTCGAATCTCAATCGGAGCTAGCGACCTCTACCGGTAAACTCGGTACACTCCTGTGTATACACCTAGAAGTGGTGTTCCCGATGGAATAATTCCTCTCCTTTACGCAGGCCAGTGTCAGTTAGTTGGTCTGGTCGATATCGTTTTCGTTCTCGAATTCTACGAAGGCGATGGAGTGGTCCGGTGTTTCCTCAACGTCATTGATGTCACACTGCCGGTCATTGAAGAGACGAGGTTCGGCGATCACATGGCTTCCTCGGAATTCGTAGACTATTCTAGTATTCCTGGACGAGAAAGTCATCGTCCTGGGGGATTATCTTTAGAGTCGAAGACGGTGAGTGGATAGAGCCAGTACAAATCCCGTAAACCACTGACTGCTAATAGCGACTCATGACTGATGTCACTTCTCAAGGTGAAAAGTTTCTCAAAGACGAACTCCTGGGAATCCTGAATCGGATTTCCCAGTGCAGGAGTTGCCTTCCCTATCTGACGATGTTATCTTCCAGTTCCGGAAAAAGACCGAGACGCGGGAATCACGGCATTCTCCCAGCCGACATCAATGGGGAGTTTGGGGCATGCCATTCTGAGTATTCTCCGCGCTCCCGGTGATCGATAGCGCCTCGTTGGAATGAGTCAGTGGCGAATTTGAACGAGCACAGGTTTCTCGGCAATCAGCTCATAAGCCCTGGAAAGAGACAGTGGATCATTCTCCCAGTCTGGAATCACTCTCTGCGGAAGTTCCAGAGGGAGAGGTTTGGATCGCTTCGATTAAACAATCGCAGGGCTATCGGATAATATCTCACGAGATTGGCTGCCGCCTGACAGGGCAAGGCTGCGATTAAGGCGGAGACAAGTTATGCCGAGCTTCGAGCCTGGAGAAGCACAAATCAGCACTGGCAGGATGGCTTGGTCCGAGAAGCTGAGGTTCGTCGTCGAGCCTATTCTTTTCCTCAGTTTCATGACGACGTCGATTGAGATCTCCCTCGTACAACAGCTCATCCGACGGAAAGTGTGTCTCGTGTCAGGAATGCTGAACTGCGATGGGAAGCCGAGCGCTGAGCTCATCCTCGAAGCAACTCCATGGATCGGAGCCTACAACATCGCTCTCTCCTCGGTGACCTTCGTAGTGGGACTGTGGTTCGGATCGTGGGCCGACAAGTACGGACGGAAGAAGATGATGGTGATTCCATACGTCGGAAGTATTTTGTCGACGCTGATTTTCATCATCGCTTCGATCTTCATCGAGACCACCCCCCTCATCCTGATGGTTTCGGCCGTCATCATAGGATTGAGTTCCGGAACTCTGGGAGTAGGCTCCACCTGTTTCGGCATCATCAGCGTCGTGACCACGTCGGAAGGTCGGAGCGGCAGAATCGCAATCATGGAGGCCATGATTTTCACTGGAGGTGCCCTGGGATTCTACATCGCGGGTTACGCGCTCCCTCGATCGAGTTTCGCTGTGGTGTTTTGTTTGGAGATGGGTGTGCATCTCATAGGACTCGCGTACTTGATAATGTTCATCCGGGAACCCGAAGAGTCGCTGGAAGAGAGACAGCGACATTCCACGGAATCGTTCATGAGCACGGAGCACCTCCTGTCCATGTATCGAACTGTTATCCGTCCGAGAGCGCGGCGTTTACGGGCCGTTCTCGTTCTGCTAATATTTTCCTCGTTCATGTTGGCGTTCGGTATGGCGACCGCCAGCCAGCTCACCTACACCCGTTTGACGTCTCCCCCGGTCAATTGGAAGCCGGCGAAATATTCGTTTTACCATGCATTCATGGTTTTCGCGCAGGGTTCTATGCTGGTCATCGTTCTACCGCTTTGTCTGCGATTCTTCGGCATCCGAGACACCACGACCGGAATCATTGGGGCTGTGTCGAGGTTGTTAGGACTCACCGGGCTCGCGGCCGCTACCGAGGACTGGATGTTCTACCTGACGATCGCCTTTTTCTCGTTTTCGGAATTCGCCATGCCGGCGGTACGATCCATCTTATCGAAGATCGTGGATCAGAACGAAAAGAGTCAAATATTCGGACTCATGGGCGCTCAACAGTCGCTGGCGTTCGTGTTAACGGGGATCATTCTCTTGTTCCCTGGATCGATGACCACCTTGTTCCCCGGTTTCGGGATGGCTGTCGGGGCTGTTTTCCAAATTGTGCCCATATTGACGCTGCTTTACCTTCGATTCTTCCTTTCTCTCGATGAAGGATTATCGGAGCTACGGAATGAGAGTGTTCATCACTCCGGCTACGACTCGGTCGTCGATGACGGACTCGTAGATCCGCGAGGACAACCTTGAAAGGGCATTGCTCGAGAACTCTGACCGTATCCCTGAGCCTCACCATTGGATGTGATACCCACTCAGAGCCGAGCCCGATCGTCAGAATTCCACGTCAAGAAACTCGTCGGAGGCGCCTGAAAAGTTTCCTGAAAAGAGTTATTCCGGTCGAAGCAATGATCGAATACTGAAGTTTTTTCTTCATTTTCGCCTGAATTTTTGACGAATCTTACATTCGTTATTCGTCCTTGTGTTGAGTAGAATCGCCTTCGAATCGCTTAACTTCGAATCGCCTCTAATGGAATCGTTCCAGCCCAGCCTCGAAGGATATTTTCCTCATCGCTCCGAGTAGCGGGGCCGAGAATAAGGGCAAATTCAGCAGGCAAATTTAAACATGGAGCTTAACCGGGATGATTTCGCGCCGCACGAATCAGGTGATTATCTCGGAATGAGCGCGTGGCGGAATTTCCAGAGGTATCCGTGGCGGCATACTCTGACCAGATTGAGCGGGACGCTTTCATAAGAGTGCGCCTGCGCATACATTATACACTCGACAGATGCCGAGCACAGTCGCTTTTCTAGGAGTTATCAGACTGAAGCTCTAGAATGGCGATACTCATAGAGCCAAATCTTTCCTGACGCTTGTTATCAACTATCGGATCATTATTCTTGAAAAATATACTCCTGAGATTCGGAAGGGATCTCCTCTGGAGAGCCTGACAAGAAAGGCTCCCGATTGAGGAGTGGAGAGTGAAGCTTCTGAAGAGCAGTGGTTAGAGGCGCTATGCTGATGGCTTAGTACGTTGGTCTCGGATGCAGGGTCGACTCCATTCTCATCCATGGGCCTACTCCATGGGCAATGATTGACGCCCCCGAACGCTGCGAAGGAGCAAGAACCATCTCTCCGGGACTTTCGGCGATGAGAGACGGCGTTGAACAAGACTGTACCAGGCAATTGCACGTCAGGTCGTAAAATTCGGGTTATTCAACGCTTCCGGATAGGAACCTGGCAGACGCATCCCGTTTTACGACATCCCGCGATTCGTGTCTTTTGATTAGTGGAGATTTACTATCCCTAAGAAAATTATGTGAAGTCATCTGTCTGTATAGCTCAATATAGATGCCTGTTTCGGAGATGCTTTGCACATGTATTTTCCCCATGTCGTGAATTTTATCATGTATTAAAACTTGTGATAACTCAAGACGGATGTTGATGCAATAAAAGGTAAACAATGTTGAGCGGTTGGGTCTCCTAAGCACTGTATGTCCGCGCATCCGGAGGGAATGACAGAATTTGAGACAGAAAAGATCTAGGTAGATCATTTTTTCGTCGGGGTAGTGTACATGCTCTTATGAGGATGAAGATTTCGCTGAGAGGAGCTCGGCATTCGACGAGCTGGAACGTCGAATTTCGTGATTCCGAACGACGAGGGAGAAGAGTTCTCATGTCAATTCCTCAGGAGCCTCAACTGATGCGCGTAGTCCTTCCGAAGCAATCGAAATTCTATGAAAGAGTTCACCTCGGCGGGACGGGGGAGTCCGACATGGATCCTTCAGCTAGCATAGTCACGAGATTTCAAGATTTGAACGAAATGTCTATCTAATCCTCATCTTGTGAGCGCTTCATTCCTAAACGCTAACCACCTTGACCTTGGAGGCTGTTGCCGGGCTAAGCCGAAATCGTTGTCCGTGGTGACGAAATCCTCTCGGACCGAGACAACAAAAGCAAGAGCTATTAAGAGGCTCGAATATTTTACAGCAGCGCTTCCACGATTTGCGAGTCTTCTCGTCCGCGGAGATCTCAAGCTGTAGAATTCAATACGGAGCCTAGATTGAATAATGTTCCAGTTCAGGATGGAGGGCCGGCGTGACGCCTTCCTGGCACTTGTTGACCTCCGGGATCAAATCGGGACTACGTCAGATTTGATTGTTTCCCAGAGGAATCCTTTACAACCCTCTCAATTATTGCGAGTGTTTTTTTTCTGAAGTCCTCATTGTCGTGCTTCCGATCCCCGGTTCGAGCAGGGCAGAAGTCTCAACACTGGAGTGGGCTCGACGCTCTCGTCCCTCCATCCTCTGAAGTCCAAGAGCAGAATCCTGATAGCAAAGACATTCAACAACAAGAAAGTTTTGATGATTCCCACCGTGATTACTGCCGCAATCGTGTGACGCTCGAGCTGTCGTGATTACACGCAGATCATCAGATTCTTCTCTGTTATAAGGTGGTCACACATGTCACAAACGACTCCTCCCCCAGAAAGTCGACTTTTATGACAGAGATCTCACGACAGAAGAGCGACAGAGATCGCAATGGCTCGAAAGCGCTCACAAACGCGCCTGCTCCGTCAAGGATGCGTGAAACTATTCTTCTTTGTCCTAACGTTCATCGCTTTCGCGGGACTGCAGTCCGTACTGCCATATGTCAGTGAGTGCAAATCTTGGACTTCGCCTTCACGTGGATGCCCTCTGGAACCTGACTGCCCATGGCCGTAGTCTTTGGCCTAGTCGATCTCGAAGATATGTTTGACGATTACGAATCGAAAGATGGTATCCTCGAACAACAGCAGCTCATTACCGAGAATACAGGGTGAGGGATCCCGTTTAATAAACCATTTCTCTCCCTTCCCAACCTCGTCCAAGGACCTGCATGGGGAGCTCTCCAGGAAGGAACCGCGGGGGTTCCGGGAATGGTCTTGGTGCTTGCCTTCCTCGGAGTGATCCCTGTCGTGTGGATCATCCTTCTCGGCGTGGATCAAGTACTCAGACGGTGCGTTCAGAGATGGGGTGTCAAGATCTTCTAGAGTGATCGGAAATGCCAAATCAGCAACCCTTTCCCCCACCGTATGTGATTCAGAGCCGGGATCGGAGCTGGACAGCAAATATCCGGATTTGCCCTGTCCCTCTGTCATACCGGAGTTCTGTCCGATTCGTCTCGAGATTGACTGACCGACGAAAAACGGGAAATGAATTTCGCATTCCAGACTGTGCGAGGGCCAAAAGAGTCCTTACGCACTCCTGAGCTCAGACGATGACTTCGAGGATGTCGAATTCGGTACTCAGTCCAATGTGGATTTCGGGGAGAAGCCGATACGTCAGAAAACTGCGGTTTGTCAAGCTCGAAAATGTTTGCGAAGTCATTGGGGATCAATCTGTTGATTTCCTCATCATTCTCTTCTCGACAGAGATCTCCGCCGGAAAAGCCAACTGGAAGACGTTCAGCGCCACGTGGAGGCGGACGATACGACGACGACGAGGGCTCGGATAAAAATCCGACAGATGTTGACGTCACGGTGCACCCTGTTGACACGACTATCGCAGGTACGTCTGGTCCGTCTCAGCTGGCTATGGAAAGTTCGCTACGGGCCGCCCGACAAGATTCGGGATCGTTTTCGAGTCCCGCTGCGACTGCGCTCTGGGATCCGCAGAATTCTGCTGAGGATAGAGTCCCAGAATTCTGATCATACTTCGAGATTTCTCTTATCGTGTCTCGAGAAAGATTCGCACCTGGAACGGATATTACGTTCCTACTATTTTTATTTCCGTCGGCTTTCTGGAGCTCTGCTGAAGTAACTTCCTCTGGGGGTCGCGGCTGCGATTCCATGAGAGCAGGCGGACGCAATCAGAATCGGGCGAACAATTTCCCTCTTCCTGCCGGCTTCCTTAGTCCTCATCGGGAAGCTCTCGTCGAGCCATAGCCTCGACAGAGAGCTGCGTTTCAGTGATCGAATAGGTGCAAGATGAGCTCTATGAGTATGCTTGGAGATGCGCATGAGTCTTTTCTTGATTTCTTCCCGCATATGCACAAATGAGACGATGTGGATTGAGGTGTGGGACAACCACGATTCACCGGGGTATTGTTGGGAATCGGCGCGTCCTTCCCGGACGATACCTCCCAAAGCGCGATCTGCGGTAGCGCCAGTCGACCTCCGTATCTAGAGAACGTCTGCATTCTGTCTTTTAAGCTCACTGTCAAGACGCCGCGGCGCTGACTTTCCGGCGAGCAGTCCATAGATCAGCTGAGCAGGAATTTGTGCGAGGAACTTGACGATAAAATTGTATGCTTCCTCTGCAGCGGGTGGTGAGGCTCGAGTCTCACCGCAATACAACGTTTCGCTGATGAGCTTCGCGAACGACAGCCCCCGCGACGAGAATTCGAAGCTATTCTACCCTTCAGCTCCGTCGATGTTGGGGGGACCCGCTTTCTTCAAGCGACAATTTTGAAGAATATTCCTCCACAATCACATCAATGACGGAACTAAGATCGGCGGCGTGTGCCTCATCATGTCTCTCGTACCTCGGCCTATCTCATCTTCTCCGACCCCATCTGCGTATCTGGGAGAAACTAGCTTCGAAGAAGAGGATCGCTCGCGCGCATGAGTCTATTATAGTCTGGGTTCAGAAGGAGTTATTGATGCACCGCGACCCAACATCAGGCCGAGGGCTTCATATAAAAAAATCGTATCCGACTGAGAGACGAATGCACTGCGATGAAACTCCGACATCTTCGACATCTATCCCTCATAAGAGATGATGCATCGGTATGAAGATTCATCTTTATATCCAGATTGTGAAGTATCCCTACGGTGTCTTCTCCAACGGAAGAAAGAAATCTGGAGCCGCTCAAAGTCTCGAACCAATAAATCGGAACGTCCTACTCAGATCGATAGTTTTCATGATTGAAACAAGTCTGTGGCGTGAGATATGTAGCAAGTTGAAGATGGGTCGTTGGGAAACCTGACTTAGTTATGTGGCCAAGGCTGTGAAGGGACCATGACACCGGTATCATATGACTCATACTGCACGCCTATATGGCGCTCGTGAAGGTGTGGCGAAATCAACCTCGGCACATCCGAAATCCAGTCTGACCATTCCTACCCAGTCTCTCCGGACGCCATCACGATTTTTGTGTTCTCTCATATTCCCCGAATCGATGGCACCGTGTCAAAGATTTCACGGTATCGTCAAACACCTGAGAAAGCAGGGAAGGGTCATTTTGCCGCACACTCTAAGGCGGTAGGGCGACTGCCTTTGTGGGAGTCCGAAAGCGAGGGAGGCTCAGACAGCGACTCTTTCCTGCGGTCGCTCACCAGCCGCCGGTTTCCAGTTTGCCGCTAATATTCATCCGTGTGAAACAAGGTGAGTAACTCCTCGACAATTCTTCTCGTTGTGATCTGCCACGGATAGCCGCGACGCGTATCACAATCATTTGGATTCGTGGTGTCGAAGCAAGTGTCAGGAAGACCTGAGTTCCGCGTCGCATTCTGGGCAATTATGACACGCTTGTGAGTCCGGCCGTGAGTCACGAATCTGGAAGCTAGAATCGGGAGACCTCTTATCTCAGCTGAGGAATGCGTTCCAGGACGAAATATGCCGATCTCCGTATACGTCCCCCGTGCTCGCCACTTGCCGCGATACGGCCTCATGGACAGCCCATACGTCAACAACAGGCTTGTTTTTCTTGAATTACTCTACCTAAATTTTAGGCAGAGGGACCGATTAAGCTGCAGCGATTGGGTGCAGAACTCGCAGGTTGTAGGGAGGCTTTACCAGCTCCGAAGGAATACTATAATTCAGTATTCGTCTTTTCCAGGGCACTCGTCCA
The DNA here is from genome assembly GCF_000255335.2 of Galendromus occidentalis. Lineage (NCBI taxonomy): Eukaryota > Metazoa > Arthropoda > Arachnida > Mesostigmata > Phytoseiidae > Galendromus > Galendromus occidentalis. The sequence continues at coordinate 251,449 of NW_003805458.1, read as the reverse complement.
GCACGAACCCCTGGTGCAAGTCGATTTCGAGCTATTCGGAGACGTGGAAGGTAAGTTTCGAAAACCATGAAGGATAATCTCTATTCGTACTATTATTCCGCGGCGAAAGAATCACTATGGAAGGCAGAGGACCCAGAAATCCACTAATGAATGAACATCCCCATCTCCTCCTCGAGCTCAGGTTTCAACTTCAGAGCCGTGAGTATCGATCACCTAGAGAGATGATGTTCTCGGGGAATTCCCGAATAATCCATTCCCCGATCATAATCTTTTTTTCTTCGTGGCACGGATAGTACACCAAAGAAAAAGCTCTGCAATTGGGAGTCACGGGATGGATGAAGTGCTCTAGGAAGCATACCGTCGTTGGTCAGCTCCAGGGAGATAAGGACCGCGTGAACGATATGTGAGCGAGCTGAATATTTCAGGGTCTAAATATACAGCGTGCATTCCGAAGGGGACCGCATGATTAATGAGCCCGCGGGAGAGCAGAATGATTCGAACACGTTCGTTTTGCAGGGCGAAATGGCTCGCAGCTCAAGGCGCTCCTGGTGCGAAGGTGGGTCTTTCTTAGCCCTCGTGATAATAGAATGAATACTGGGAGAGTGAATATACCGTAAATTTCCTGATTGGAGGGCATATCCGACTATTTTTCGGCCATCCGAAACCTGCCCGATTAGACGAAACTGTCCGTCTGTTTCTGCCGTCCCCGAACGAGTGAATCGAAGCCGGTCACTCCTATTGCTAGACTATATTGAGTTGATGGGATATCCATCGCAAGCATACCAAGAAGCAGCAGCGAGAGGAGATTTTCGATCTTCGCGACCCGAGAGCTCAGTTGCCTCCCCAAAAGAGCAGTTCATTGGAGACTGCCTGTCTATTTCGTAAATCATCCGCAACCTGCCCGTTTATTGAAGAGTTTCCGTATATTAGAGTCCGCGCCACCATTAGAATATTTACGGTATCGAGAATTGGAATCTTCGACTTTTCGACAGAAAGTATCTTCCGGAAGCGGTTTCTGTACCGATTTGTCCATTCCTGGTACATTAGATCTCCTGGCCATCCAAAATCCATTCAATCACAGGAAGTAACTGTTACGGTTGTACCGGTCGTCATACCGCGATCACGGAATTATATCGTTGCATGTTCCGTAGCCCTCATTCTCGAAAGCTTTCTTAGCGATCTCGAAAGTCTCACATCTTTTACGTTCTCAGGTCAGTCGCTTGGAACTCCGACACTGGCAGATCATTGACGGTTTGACGATGCGCGACTTCTCTTTGAGATTCTGAGTTGAGACTACGGTCATTGTCCCTGGACATCCTCGAAGGTTCAGGGTATCGTGTACAAATGGAGGCACATCCTTTTTTTATGCATACACACTGTGACGATTTTTCCTTGAAAATAAACATCTGAGTCTCGGAAAGGTTCATCTCGGCAGATTTCCGTCTCTTTCTTTGTCGTTTCTGCCCCTCTCTTCGGACGCTTAGCTCACAACAGCTCCAATGAACCTGGCCCGCGTCGTGGCGGCTGGGCACGGAATGTCGATGTTTCACTCATCACCCCTCCGAAACGGACCCGGAGAAGTGTGCTTTAAGTGATAATATCCATCCAGGTAGCTCCTTGGAGCAGCTTCGACTTGACGAGCCAGCGATTGACTTGGATGAGCAGGATGTCAGTTCGACACCAACCTGATCGGTAAGAAGGAGTTCGGGGAAACTAGGATTTGCAAGACGAAGTCTTCGCTAGGAATAGATGGTTTTCTGGGAGAGTTACCGCTTCAGACTAAGACTGCTGGTGATTTCGCCGACGGACTCTTTTCTCCTGGTCACGAGCGACTATTCGGTTGGGCAGCGGTCCCCCGTCCCGACATCTCTCCAAGGAACAAATACTCCCGTCGCACCAATCCGTCATTGCTTTGCCGAGAGGTCTTGGGCAACGAACGTCAGTATTTGGCTTATGAAGCTCAGTATGAGCTTCAAGTGAGTTCAATCGAATCAAAAAGTGAGTTCAAATCCCTGCCCCCTCAATCACAGATCACGGGTAGTAATTGCAGAGCCCAGTTCTGTATCGTACAATCGAGCCACCGGGAGAGGTGAGAAACGGAACTTTCCAATCCGCTCCCGGAGAGTGAACCCGATCTCCTCCCCGCCTTCGAGATCACGTATCTAGATCACGGCTAAACCTGACTCTCAGATCGCATCCCATTTCGATTGACGAATTATGTTCTGGTTCGCCAGCTGGCTTCGGCGATTGATGTACATAATAAATTCCTCCAGAAACTGCTGCGTGACATGTGTACATCTCGGAGGTTTCCCTCCATGCTCAATGAGCCTTGTCGAGAAGGCATCTGCAAACAAGATCTGCGGAGGAACGGCAACTCTTCGAAGACCACACCATTCAACGAGCCACAATCGATTCCGCATTAGACGACATCTATGATATTGAGCATCTGGAAGCTCGTCGTGTCTTATAAATCGCTGACATTGCTGCCGCCTCCCACGTCAGGATACCGCTGAGTTTCGGGAAAGCCGCCGACCAGAAGGCATGAATATCTCAGGGCGTAAATATGCACGAAAGAAATCACTTACAAATTCCTGAGAAGAGAGGGGTCACCTTTACTTTTCGGCAACTCCGAGAGAAGAATCGGATCTCTTGCACTCGTATGGGCTCCGGCGTCGATCAGGCTTTGTTCGAGCTTGAGACGAGCTTAGCCTTGTCAGGCTCAATTATCGAGTGACATTCTGTGAGGGTTGGGGTGATTTTAGTCCATCTCGGTGACGATGACAGGCCTAGATTCCCGGATGTCAATGCTCATTCCAACGGGTAAATGGCATCGACGGCGTCATTCTACAGTTTCCTTCCTCGCTGTCTTGCAGCCCAAAAATCTGGGCTCGTGGCAGGAAGCAGGAAGCTCCCCAGCTCAGAGCTCGATAATCCGTCTGATCTTTGATGGTTCGCGACATCAGTCGGACGGCATCGTAACCGTGAGCAGAGCTATGGGAACGGGTTGGCTGGGCGTGATCGAGGCTTGCTCTAATTCGCTTTCGACTGCTGATCAACCGACTCTACAGCTCACATTATTGCAACGATGCATATTCCGCGCGCGCACATCGATATTAGATCGACTCCGGGCACAAATCATCTCCCTCCCGCCCTTCACAGCTCTAAAGAAGTTTGTGGACTAACTCTGGAGTCTAGAGGAAGCTCTCCCTCGCCCGCAATCGAGCCTGCCTCCTTCGGCAATGCCTAAGACTTTCCCGACGTCGGTTCCTCCTCTGGTCCACCACGCCTATCTGCTGCCTTCGCTCGCTATTCGAATCTACGGATAAAATGAGTAATTTCCCTCCGAATAGCTGGCGGAAGATGATTGCTTTCAACGGAGAGGCTATTCGATTGATAGTTCCCTCTCGCCAGATTGCGCTGCTGTTTATCCCCTTATTCAGTAGAATGCTGACTTAGTGAGCAGGATAGCACGAAAGGATGCCGGGCTTCTAGTGTCATGGAGCAGTGGTTCTCAAATGGGGAGCCCGAAGCGGACGCTGGGGGAACCCGGGCCCTCAAGGTTCTCTTGGAGTAGGAGGTTTCCTAGTTTGTTTTGATGACTTAATCGATCGCACCCTTCCTAGGGGTAGCTGCCGTGGACCTCAACGTGACGGACAGACGGCGTTTACACATACATATAATAATATAAAATAATATAAATGGGATGGGATCCATTGAAGAGACATGTGATATCGGGGGATTCTACTTTGAGGAACACCGGGGGAACGCTCCGAAAAATAGTCCACATGGCCCAACGAGAAGCATGGGAGTACGTCCAACCGGGTCCGGGATTCCTCCCGGCAACCCTCGTCTCTTGCATGATATGCGAATCGTAGTAACTCTCGCTCCTGCCCGACCTCGAATCCGGAGTCATTCACGTCATGAGAATCATAAAACACATTTGAAATCACTTCTCTCGGCGTTTGAAGCGTTCCAGGATCCACCCTCTCCCAACTTTCTCGATCGAATCACGAGAGGAAATCGCTGCGGTAATTTCCTATGTCTTTATTCTAGCATGAATAATAATCAAAGGAGAACAAGGAGACCCCTCAGCTGAGTCGTTCTAATCTACATTTGAGAGGATGTTTGAGCGGATGCTGAAGAACCGGCAGAACACAGACTTCGATTCGGGCATCGTGTTTCGGTTCATCCGGGCAATATATCCGATATTTCACGAGAAGCTTAGCCAAAGCCAGCTTCATCTCCATTTGCGCGAACCTCATGCCGATGCAGTTCCTCGGTCCATCGCCGAAAGGTTGCCAGGACTTCGCCATGGCGGGAGTTTTGTTCTCGGGTAGGAATCGTTCTGGTCGAAACTTATTAGGTTCAGGAAAGACCGCCTCGTCGTAATGCAGTTCTTCGATAGAAGAAAACACGTTCATGCCTTTTGGGATTGTCATTGAGCCGTACTTCACTTCTTCGTTCGCGACTCGAGCAGTGAAGCTGTCGAAAACAGAGAGACGAGATAATACATTCGATATGAGTTCAGCGAATCGGGCTGTAAAGAATCCAGAACTTGAATGTCTGGAGTCTCCATTGGTATATTCTCAACTCACAAGAAGAAAGGAGTATACATCCGCATGGTCTCCTGGATGAAAGCTTCGGTGTACTGACACCGTTGCAGGCGCTCGAAATCGAACGCTGTTCCACCGTCGGTAGCCTCTACGAGTTCTTCTCGCACTCGTTCTTGAACTTCAGGGAATCGGAGGAGCATTTTCGCGAGAAATGCTAGCGTTGTGGAAGTGGTTTCAAAACTGTGAAAGCAACAAATCGATACAATTAAACGCTTTGGAATCATCTCCCAAAAGAGCACATGTCTGGCTTTCTGAGGAGCGTGTTCTCTCGAGAATCGTGGACGGCTCAGCTCTTCGCCGTGAGGATTCAGGAGTATGTTTCGGTGGACCTCGAACGGCTATGAGAGGCTTGCTATTCACATGCGATGTGCCCTTCCATATTCAAGCATTAGGGCAGGGCTCGAGACACCACAATTCGAACGCTCGGAGAAAGAGAGCGGGATCCCCCACACTATCAGCTGACCGCTGAGGAGACTTGGGAGGAGTGTCCCGAAGACCCCAAGGGCGTTATTGAGTTTTCTGGATGCGATAGTCCGAGCTCCGTGGAGGTGAGAGGAATATGACGACAGAGGAGAAGCTTTAAGAATGAAGGGAAATGATACGGGAAACGAGCAAAACCCGAGTCGGATCTCAGTGTCGTGGCATGTCTCGGTGGGCTCATTCATGCTAGAGATGCGATGTCACTAGGGAGGTTTTAAGTTCGCGCGTCTGATCGTTTGTAAATTTACAAACCCGGCCAGTAACATGAGGAAGGCATTGTCGATGACTTCGTTGTCCGTTAGCCCCTCGGGTTTTCCTGTGATGGGACACTCCGACGGGAGATTCCGATTCTTCGCCATAGATCCACTTCTTCTGTTTTCCGCGGCTTCTGCTCCGTCGCCCGCGATCAATGAAGTGAGATCAGTAGAGGATTCCACTGACACCTGAGCATCCATCATGAGTTGAAGCAGATCTGAGCGTTTCGATTTCTTGTTAGAAATGAGAGAATTAGTTCGAAGACAAGGGACGCTCGTTGAACTTGGATAGGTGACCACCTCAGTCTGGCAAGCCTGACTCTCACCTCGGGGTTCAATCTCCGGAACTTTACGACTTCACGGCTCTGTCTCTGGAGAGCGCCGATGGGGCTCTCAAAAGAGTTCAGCCAGAGATACCAGAGTTGGCATACTGCATGTCGAAGAAGTTTCGCGAGCGCAGGGAGTGAAGCTGTACGGATTTCCAGACAGAATTCTGAATTATGAATTCGTTCCTCTTCGTTCTCATTCCTCCGGACACAACACGCTCGGAATCGAGCGGTTGGATCTCCGCTGGTGTTAACTCACCGAAAGCCACGAAGAAAATATCCACCTCAATCGATAGAATCGTGCTGATTGCGCGGAGTACCTTCGAATTTTTGTAATCCTTCTGGACATTGAGGTCCAGACCCATTCCAGCTTTACCAATCGCGTCTAAGGTCATGGCTTTGAAGAGTGCCGCCAGCTCACACTCTTTAGAATTCTCAAAATCCTTGTCCATGTTCTCTATGAAATCATCTATAGAAGTCTGCATCACAGGGCTTATCTGGACGAAACGGGTAAAGGAAAAGCGAGAATCGTGAACGGATCTCAGACAGAGAAGCTATTTCTCCTGTCTAGAGAAGTTATTTCCTCCGTATGCCTTCTTCTTCCACTGGATGGCCGGGCGCAAGGCACCGCTAGCTCACCTCTCGCAATTTTTTCGCCGTGAAGGCCGGCGACAAGATTGCCCGGACTTGTTTCCAACGCTGTCCTTTGAGAAATAAGAGGCTGTCGTCCAATCCACCGATGAATTTACCACTGATAATCGGCTGGTGACATGTCAAACGAGCCATCGGTTATTTTCCCTCATCGCGGGGTCAAGTTCGATGCGCAGGCGGCTCGCTTTCGTAGGTGAAAAGTTTTGCGAGCACACAGCCCCTATCGGAACCTCGCAAACACTCGGAGATGGCACTCACCGGGCGATCAGAGAATTTGTGGAAGTCTCTGAGAAGAATTTGTTTCAGGAGCTCTGTGTCCGCAACGATAACCACAGGCGCGAGTCCGTAATAGTAACCGACAACCGGTCCAAATTGTCGGTGCCACTTCCTTTGCATCACCAGGTGACCGTTTCGGTATATCTCCCACATGTTTCCGAAGAAAAAGCTCGGAGTCGGACCCGGAATCTTCAGCCGATCGAATGTTTTCAGCCGGTGGATGCGCCATCTGTGAATGGATATTCCCATGCTTACAGGGGATGAACTACATACATGTTCCGCGGCGGCAAACAACCAATACCGTGCATTCGATTTGACGTGCAGCCGACGGGTGATTGAAGATCTCAAGGGCGAACCCTTGCGAGACGGCTCGTTGTAGATCGACGAGATTTCGGCATACGTCTGCAAATCTATATTCCGAAAGACTCCAGACGGAGAGCGATTTCGGAGTCCGGGACAATTGCATGCCGCGAGCAAAAATCATCCGTCGAAAAGGCTCTGACCTTATGCAATAAGTGATGAAGCCGACGAGGAGTGCTACGAAGAGCGAAGGAATTGTATCCATTGGAGGGTCAGTCCACGAAATGAATTTTGGAGCGGGTCCTTAGCTGGGCAGCGCTCCGATCCGCTCTGGAACACTTGTTGCCTAGGAAAGAGACAACGCCCTTGCAATCGTGTGAAGCAGGCCTGCTGGGTATGACTTTAATTATACGTTGACGCTCTTGAGGGATGTTGCTGTTCATGATGCTGATATTTTCCCATGGCGATGATATGTTCCAAGTCTGACGACCCAGCTACAGAGCGGCAATAGGCATCGCGTCGCCCACAAGCCGCGATTTGAATTTACGCTACCTCGTTCTATTTAACATCTGAGGCAAACGCAGTCATCAGGACCCTAAAGTTCCCCAAATAGACACCCATCAGACAGAGGACTTCTACAGCTGGCCCTGTGAGGACCGAATTCCCGTCTAGCATGGCCTAGCATAGCCTTTAGAGAACGGAAGGTCTCCCATATGCGAGTCTCAAAGGTACAGTATCTCCTCCCAATATGACTTTTCCGACTATCGCTTTTTACTCGATATTATAGGAATTAGACGGACCGGCGTGGTAGAGATCCCGAGGCGGCTACGGCCACGATCATCATTCCCAAAATCCGACTGGGGGGAAAGGAGAGGGAATCTCACGCTCTGGGGGCGAAACTCTCACATGAAGGAATCTCGGACCGTCGAAACGAATGTCTGGTACAAGGGGAGTACCGACCGAGTAAAACAGTCGTTCAAGAAGATACAGAGGACACTCATGCGGTAGATGTCGGATCCGAAAGAGATCCTCTGTCCCCACACGACAGATATGCATAGGTACGTCTGCCAGAGTCACAGAAGAATTATCATACGGCTCAAGTATATACCTCCGATCAGCCGAAATAAGCGCCCAAGCCGAGGGGATTGCGGCGAGAGCTCACGGAACGTGGCTCGTCGACGTTCCAGGGCCTCGACTCGGTCTCTCATGATATGCTTTCGATCGCTTTAAGTTCGTCCATCGCATCGTCAGAAAGGACGCAACGAATCGCGGAATGGATTCAGCTTGATAGCGAACAAGAGCAGTTCCCGAGTCTGCGGAATCTGTTCGTCATAAACTCGTTCCACCCATTTCCGGGAGTTTCCCTCTGAAGCCTCCCCGGGACAGCAGAGATCACGATCGAGGCAAATTGCAACGATGTCTCCACAATCTGCCGGCATTGTGCAGATCTCGTTCGGAGCTCGACTTTCTACTAGTCGGCTCCATCACCCGCCATCGCCCAGGAAAGCAAAATCAAGAGCGTGTCTCCCGAAGACCCTCGCTGACTTAATTCTGATTGAGCTCAGGATGGACCATACCCTTATAGACTGCTCTGATTCACGAAGTCGGAACCGACAACGAGTGTGAATAGATTGATGGGGTTCTGACACATGAAATAAGCATCTAAACGGAGCCGAGCTTTTGACTTTATTCTTATCCAGACACGGAACCTCTCCGATTATAGGTTCCAATAGGCATCGCGAGGGAGTCGAGCTCGCTCTCAAATTGCGATGTTTCGCGGTCGGAAAAGTCGATGAAGCGACACTGATGCCTGCGCCGACGGGTGACTCCGTCAGACGGACGCGATCGATACGTCAGAGCAAATGCAGTTTGCACTTGACGGGGTCTTTGATTTGCTGTAGCACGGGCATCACCAGAGTCTCGATGTATGCTTCGTGTTCCGGCTCCGATTCGGAGGTCATGCGATACTTCGTGAGAAGTTTCGCCATGGTCAACTTGATTTCCATCTGAGCGAACCTCATCCCGATGCAGTTCCTGGGACCGATGCCGAAAGGCTGCCAGTACCAAGCCATGGCCGGAGTTTTGTTCTCAGGCAGGAAGCGTTCGGGTTGAAACTCGTATGGAAGGGGAAATACGTCCTCGTCGTAGTGGAGCTGATTCACGGAGGAAAAGATGTTCATGCCTCTCGGGATCGTCAATGAGCCGTACTTGATCTCCTCGGCAGCAACGCGCGCTGTCAAGCTGTGGGAACCAAGGAGAATTTGACGGAAAATTTTCTTCCGCGAGTCACATGTTTTGGGACCACGGTAGCGTTTAAGTCTCTCTTATGTGATTTTTCAATCATATGCTTCCGACGGAATGTCCAGCCTAGAGAACTCATGACATGGATTATGTTGAGGATACTGCAAGGTTTTGGTCGAGTTTCCGAACAACTTACAAGTAGATCGGTGGGTACATGCGCAGACTTTCCTGTAGGACCGCCTCAGTGTACTGGCATCGCTGCAGACGCTCGAAATCGAAAACCTTCCCACCTCCAGTTGCGTCCAGAAGCTCCTCCCGCATGCGCTCCTGGACTTCGGGGAAACGAACGAGCAGTTTCGTCATAAACGCCATCGAGGACGACGTCGTTTCGTATCTGTTGAGGGGGGAAGGGCGAAGGTATCAGACGATGATCGACCGACATGAAGTAAGCCCCATACGAAAATTCCTGGGATCCCCTCCACGAACCCGGCCAACAAGAGGAGCAAGGCATTGTCAATAACTTCGCTGTCGGTGAGCCCTTTAGGCTTCCCAGCGAAAGGACATTCCGATGGGATGCTCTGTTTTTTCGCAATCTTCAAACTGGCCTCGGCTTCCACCGCTTCAGCATCGTCTCCAGCAATCATTGATTTCAGATCCGTTGCGTGTGCGACCGTATTCTGAGCGTCCATCATCAGTTGCAGAAGATCTGAGCGTTCCGATTTCTGCGAGAGCCGTAAAATGTTTGGGTCGGCTCCGGAAGGGCAATCTGATTTCCGAATTGCTTGATTCCATTCTCAAGTGGTCACCGCCTACCTCAGTATCTGATCTTCTGAGCTTGACAACATCACCGCATTGCTGCTTGAGTTTCACTATCGGGTCCCGACCGGAGTTTTTCGCTCTTTGGGCCAGTGCCGTGAGCAGCTTGCCCGCAAGTTGTAGAAGCGAGGGGAACGAGACTGTTTTCGAATCGAGACGTCGCTTCGTACTCTCGTTGTTGGAGGGCCAGTGTGATATTGATGTAAGAAATTCAGAATTCCACACTCACCGATAATGAGCAGGATGAGATCGATCTGGTAAGCGAGCATCATCTTGACTTGCCGGAGTATTGCCGAGTTGTCGATATTGCTCTGGATTTCGAAGTCGACACCCATCCCAGTCTTGCATATCGTGTCTAAGGTCAGTGCTTGGAAGAGTTCGTAGAAATCGCACTCAGCGTCCTCCGCGAAATGTCTATCCACGTTTTTCATGAACTCATCTGCGGCCGAGCTGACCTCGGGAGTCACCTTCGGATCGAGGAGATCATTGTGATTTGCATTCGACGAGGGAGGACTCGGGGAATGGCAGAGATCTGAACCCAGATCAAGCCGATGGGACTTCTGATTCCCAATCGACTCGAAGAGGGATGAGGGAAGGCGATCTGACCTTCTTGAGCTTTTTTGAAGTAAAGGAAGGTGTCAAAGTAGACCGCACTTCCTTCCAACGTTGCCCTTTCAACGTCAGGAGAGAATCATCGATGATAGATCCATTCTCGCCGCTGATTATGTGCTGGAGAAAAAAAGCGATATCTTTAGGATCCCTTCTGTTCCTCTCGGGCTTAAGGTCGGTGTTTTGCAAACATTCACAAATCCCGAGACATCGGCAGCGGGATCTTATCTCTTCGTGTATTCAAATCACTCAGCTCGACAATGATACTTCCCGCGAACAGGCTTTGAGAGCTTACTGAGCGATCAGCAAAATTATGGAAGTCCTTCAGCAGAATTCTCTTCAAGAGCTCTGTGTCGGACACGAGAAGGCAAGGGAACAGCCCAAAATAAAAGCCGACCACGGGTCCGTACTGCTCGTGCCATTTCTTCTGCATCACCAGATGACCATGCTTATAGATTTCGTACATGTTGCCCCACAGGAACCTCGGAGACGGCCCCGGAATGTTGAGCCGCCGGAAGATACTCAGAACCTTGAGACGCCATCTGGATGTAGGGACGGTCAGAATCACTAAAACTGGACTAAAGAAGTTTCGGAGGGGAGCGATGATCGCCGAGTCTCGAGCCGACGCCGATTGGCGCATTTTGGACACCTACCCCTCATTGAATGTACCACACTCATTTATCGGAATCGATGCATGAATGAATAAAAGCGAGAACTCACCTTAGACAATACACGAAGTACGCGACTAGTAAGGTGCTGAGTACCGCGAACAGCATCGTTCACGAAGAATTATCCCACGGCAGAGTATTCTGATTTTAAGGCCGCGAGCCGGTATCGACTCTGCAGCAGGTTCCAGGACGGTCGCTTAAATGTCCCCCCGGTATCTCCCTCTCCTCTACGTCCTCGAATGGATCACGTTGCGCTCCATAATCCGTCCTGGAGTAGTTTTCGCTGGGTAGCGACGCAGAGTTCACGTATTGATTCGGGGCGTTCCTTTTGCTTTGACGTTCTTCTCGTCAGCTCGCCCGTCGAAATCTTCCCCCCACAGCTGAAGTCTCGACGAAGATAGCACTGAGCATTGCCAGGAAACTGGGGGCTTGTGACGCCGCGCCGGTTCAGAGTCTCGAAACAGCCGGATTAGAGAGAAGCGACAGTCAATCTCGAAATTTTTAGAGACGGGCGAAAACTACTCGTGAGCTCCGCGGCGGTGAGCCGTTAAGCTCTTTTTCTGGGGCTACTGTATGCCACCAGATAGGACACTGAACCAGGATCTCCCTGGAGAGAGAGCTTCCGGACTTTGAGGGAAGATATCAGCCTCTGCCTCCTGAGTCATAAGGGCTCAAGGTCACCTCTCGCAGCTCATCAAGGCTCACGGACATCGGATGCATTCGCGGTGAGGCATCAGGAGTCTCATGTCTCATTAGGCAATGCGCGACGGAGAGCACCAGAATCATGAGTCGGAATCGATGATCGATCTCTTCTGTCAAAATTACCGATATCGATTAGAGCTCCGACAACCACATCGTATCAATGAAAACTTGTGAGCTTGAGATTTCTTCTCGTGAATGTGCTCCTGAACTCCTCGGTCTCTATCGCGATTCTGTGGCGCTTATCCTCCAGATAACACTCCATGTAACCCGCTCGAATCCAAGTGAACGAGCGGTTCCCGTATCCCGCATCATTCCAGAGCGTCGGGTTAGAAACCGTCATAGCGGTTCTCTTAATTCTCATGTGTCTGGCGAGCAGACGAGGAGCGAGAAGTCGACCGAATCCATGCTCGCGATCATTCAGAGCTCACCAGCCCTTCGAGCTCGATGCAGAACTCCAGGATGAATATAATCAATTGGAACCTCGACTGAATAAGTATCGCAGGATTTTCCTCAGTAAACGGTGCGGACAGGCGCTTCCGCAAAAGAGGGGGCTTCAGATTGAGAGTTCGTAATACTAAGGAATAGGAGCGAGTCGCCGTGTTGGGAATGAGCCCCAAGCGAGGACCCGATCTAGGCCGCCCCTCCGCGGCAAATTGCTTCGACACCTTTTTCCTTATCCTCATGTGGATCAGCGACCTTCCGCGATTCCCGCTCTCAAGAGTAAACGTGGGCTCGAGTCTGGAAGTCATTCCGAGGACCCGGACCCGAATCGGATTCATTATCGATGACTTACGGCTTCACGGATGTTGATTATCTCTGGAATACGGCGTCGTGCTCGGACCGAGACAGTGAGACATCACCCAGCCATCAAGGAGAAACGAGACGCATGATCCAACATCGGATCCGGGTGTTAGGGTCGACGATGAATGAAATTCAGTTGAAAGTGAAATCGAGATCAAATTGGGCGAATCGATCCCAGCGATTTGTCACACCGATGGAGTGACAAATGAAAACATTCTTTGCCAGACATCGGTCATAACGATCGAGCACAGATAAAGCCTGACAATGGTTCGACCTTTGCGACTAGGGGATTAACTCAATTATTAGGATAGCCTGATGGTCGAAATCCCGTTATGTGTCCGTTTGGCTCGCGGTAGCCTGATGTAGCCTTATGTGAATGTAGCCTAATGCTTCCGGAGCTCGATTGATCATATTACCTTCGCAATGAGATTACTCCGATTGCCGATTAAGTGAATATCTGGGGATATCGAAGGGCGAAAGCCATCATTTGAATTCCAGGGAATCTCGGGCATCTTCCCGAATGCCAGGCCGGCCCTCTGAGAGAATGTCCAAGGCGAAGGTATTTCTTAAAACGCGGAGCGCCCGACTCGAGCTCGCCGCATCCCACATTCCAGCAATAGCAGCGCGAAGGCGATTCACCGAGCTAATGGAAACACATGTCGAACATTTCAATTTCCATATCTCGAATGGAATAGAGTTTCTTCTGATAAAGCAATCCGGAGGGAGCCGGGAGTCGCCTTATACATATGTATGGTTCTAATCTCTGAAGCTCCAAACTGTGAAGGAGGACCTCTCTAAACTTCATTCACTTGACTAACCGTAGATTCAAAGTGCCGGCCTGCACATCGGTCATGTCCCTCGTAAAGCGGAGCCGAAAGCGTGTCCAGTGCGAATGGTTGGATCACTGGCCTCTGGGCAGTAGCGTAGTAAGGCGGGGGCGGGGGGGGGGGCGGACCGCCCCGGGCGGCACTTCCTACGGAGCTCTTAGGGGCGGCATTTCGGGGTTTCAAACCAAAAAAAAAACGGAGTGTTTTCGAGGAAAAAAATATCTGGCAGGGGGCGGCATTTTCGTCGAGCATGGTGAAAAACGGAAAACGAATCACCGCCCCGGGCGGCACTCCGGCTCGCTACGCCACTGCCTCTGGGTGTGCGAATCCTGTACCCTATCTGAGCAAGAAGATCTTGATTCGGAACAGAGGAGTTTCATAAAAATCACCGTACCGAGCAGAGACTCTTATGGGTGGAATGCAGAGATGGAATACTTGGAGAATAAGGGGGTACTTCTCGGGATGACGTCGCTCACCCGCTGGGTTTCAGGGGTGAAATATTGATGCTGGAATCGAAAACCCCCTCATTTTTCAGAGTCTTCCAGCTCTGTTTGGTGATTGAGGTTTTCCGCGGTTGAGCTCTGATACTGCCTCGGATCGACAAGAATTACACCATTCATATCAGCAATGATAGCAGTGGTCTGTGCATGTTGAACCTCCACACAAGCTTGCTCATGCGAGGATTTCAGGAGAAAATTATTTTCTCTACCACAGGAAATGTTCGGAAGCTCTGCCCGAGCATAAATCGCTAATAGGCCTGGAGCCCAGCATATCGTGAGCGACGATTGCATCGACGGTTTCGAGGAATTCGAATTAGGCTGGACGGCGGGGTATCCTGAATTAAAACCAGGCCGACCTGGCGTGTCCATTCAAGAGCCGAATATCAGTTAGTAATCAAGATGATTTCGCACTGAAAGCACCTCCGCATTGAGAACCATTTGCGGCGTCCGCTGGTCGATAGCTGACTGCTGCCTCGGATCAGCTAGAACTAGCTCAGCCTCAATGCGATGAAGATCGTCTCTCTCAGATTCTAACAATTTCGGAGGAAGCAGTCCTCATTCCGCGTCGGAGAATCAGCTGGCGACAAGGTCCGTGCTTACCTATTCTGTTCCGGCATTAAAATAATGTTCCGCGCATCCGAGCCCGAAAAGTGGAAATTAGCTCAGCTACGCACAGATGTTTCTATGAGGCGTCGCTGGATAATCTACCGATCTCGATATCCTCCAGCTTCCATTCGTTTTAAGAGCCTGTCAACATCGATAGGGTGCACCTATCCATTCGCGATATTGAGACGAATATCCGACATTGCGGCTTCGTCGAGGTTGAGATGATGAACATTTCAAAACTCGTCTGGAACGATATTCAACCTACATCTAAACTTAGGTGTGGAGTAGTCTGATGGAGAGTTTCACCAACGGAGCCTTCCACTGAGGGTACGACTTTCTCCCCATCGAGTTCCCCGTCCTAGATTCGCGACGCGGGTACGCGTCGCGAGACCACTCTCCGATAGGGCTGAGGATGCTGCGGATAATCCCGTGTCCACGATCTCTTGATCAAGTAATCTGCTATCCTAGTCATCGTGTGGAGGGGAAAACCTGAAAGAAACGGATCCGTCGAAGAAGAAATTATTATCCAGGAAGTTTAGAAGGAGAGGAAAATCATTACCTTGACCCGCCGCGACTTCGAGCGCGTATGTCCTGAGATGAGCTATGTGGAGCTCCGAGTACGCCGTGGAATTCTCCTTGGATGACCGGAGCGGCTTCCGCCCCCGCACGGGGGGGACGGAAGCTGGAAATTGCTTAACTTATACCCCGGGACGCGATTCGTGTGCAATATTTCAAAATACGGAAGCTTCTCATTTTTCGAGCCTGTTGGGAAAACCTATTCCGATCTTTGAACGGGCCATTTTCGCTCAATGTGTACATGTGGTAGAGTCACCAGCAGTGATGGTCCCTCCCGAATTCAGCCCGTTTGTCAGCCCATCAGGTGTCTCTGAAGTTTCGTCAATCGAGAAAAGGTTTGCTCGTTTGGGTCGAGACCTGGCCGTCCGAGAAGGTTCCCGCCCCAAGGAGAGCAATAAGATAGTGCCGACAACATGCTGCATTACTTTGCGTTCGCCGGGCTGATTTGCCTTCTGTAAGTCGTATTGATCCATTATTCATTTTCTGAAACATAGCAGGGGTCGTACGACGTAACGCCTCTTCCGTGATACTTACTTCTCTGTGCCTTCGATTTTTGGAGTCAGCGGCGGCTTCGATACGGTTGCCATCGACGATCAGTTCAGGACCGCCTAGTTTCCAGGAATCGACGGCGTCATTTCTCAATCCATCAACGCAACAAAGTACCAGGACCGGCCCCCTCGTTGCTATTCGGTAACATGTGGGACATCTACATGCATGGGCACATCACTATGGTCGAGCGCTGGCATAAGCTGTACGGACCTGTGGTCGGGTATTTCTTTGGCTCGATACCGCTCATCAACTGCTCTGATCCCGAATATCTGAAGAACATCCTCGTGAAAGACTTCCAGAATTTCTCTGATCGCTCCGTAAGTTCATGATTATTGTCTCACCAGTGGTATTCGATCATGACATCGGTCGGATGTAAGAGGCGTGACGACAAGGGTAACGGGATGAAATATGAATATGAATCGCCCTCGTCGAATTCGCTCCCCAGATTCTCACCAAGGGAGATAACTCCCGGTTCTTGGGGTTTTCTCTGAGCTCTCTGACAGGTCAGCGCTGGAAGGTCAACGAGCTCTATGAAGCATTAGGTGGTGACACCATGTGCAGAGCGGCAATGGGAGTGAACTTCGGCCTACAGAAAAACTTCAGGGGTTCAGATCTGCTCAGATTGACGAAGTTCCTCCTTTTTGAGCAAGTGAACTTATTCTGAGTGATCGTAGGTGAGTTCATGGTCCAGACCCTCTTACTCGATCCCGGAATCCTCGATAGCTTTTGCAAGAGAGTCGTTTCGCTTTTCAAATCTATTCCGAATCGCCGCCGATTAGAAAAACACTGTCCGCCAGCTCTAATGGGAGCGCTGATGGTTTTTTCCGAACAGTCTCTTTTCCGATTGTGTGGACAACCGTTGGAATTTATATCGCTGATCTCTACATGAAGAAACATTACAAGGGAAAGCACCCCCTTGCTTATCTCAAGGAGAGTTGCGCCGAAATAGTTGCTCTTCGGCGGAGCAATCCTGAGGTGAATACAGCCAGGCCTAGAGGTCAAGCCCCCCTGACGAAATGCAGATGAAAAGCCCTCGAAACCTTTGTATGTACAATTGATTGAAATGCTCTTTTCTTCTCCCATCTCTCTTCAGACCTGCCGCCCTGACCTCCTTCAACTGCTCATGGATTCTCAGAGTGTCGAAAATCATGCCCGTTTCGACGATGGATTTGAGCAATCTTCGAAAGCTGCAGAAACTACCGACTCTGAATGTGTCTTTTCAGGGGAATCGAAGCGATTGACCGATGACCAGATAACGGACATGGCGAGTTCTGCTCTCTTAGCAGGGTAATTATCTCTTCAGGGTGGATTCTTATCTCTTACTTTTTAAGCTCATTGCCGTCACCAGGAAGATCGCTGTCGCCATACTGTAAACCGAAGGCTTTATGCAACGATGGCTTCAGCGAAAAAACGGAGTACCGAATTTCAGATCAGGAACGACCTCCACTGCGCTTTCTTTCACAACGAAGCTACTTCTTCGTTTCCCCGAGGTCCAGGAGAGGCTCCGAAACGAGCTCCTTGCCGCTACAGATCGAGGGACGAAATTTGATTTCGACAGAATGCAGAAATGCGCGTACATGGAAGCCGTGATTTTAGAAGTTCTCCGCATGTATCCACCGCTTCTCTTGTGAGTTTCACATATGCCCAATCACATATCCCTGCTTCGAGCCGCTTTACGCTTCATCATGCTGGAACGTTTTGCGGGCAGCGACGGATTTATGAATTTGCCGCTATTGGGCTTAATCAGGACCACCGCCCCAATATAAGCCGTCTAGAAAGGGGTTCAGACGCTTTGCAGCGCGGGCAGCCGGGTCTCAAAAAATTCTCCTCTGTTCCCGGATGGAGAGAAAAACAGGCTGTCGTTGAGGCGGTTGATTAGGATTGATCTCAGGGATTTTTCGGGAGATTAGGTCCCCTCAACAATTTTTGACTAGGCTCTCTGCCGAAAATTCACTGCTCCCCGGTATTCGGCCCCCTACCCCCGAAATCTGCCTCTCCAGTCTACAGCCTTGTGGTCCTTCTGGGTTCATCCGCCATTGCCCGCGGGGGATTCCTGTCCCGTAGCTGAATCTAGTTTCTTTCCGGGCTTGCGATAAGCATCGACTTTCGATTCCAGCTTTGAGGCGCGCCACACCGCGCAAGATTACGAGATGGGCGATTTTACTATCGCGAAAGGTGTAGAGGTCTACGTCTCGGTCAGATCGCTGCATTACTATGAGGAGATATTCGCGGATCCATATTCGTTTCAACCGGATCGATTCTTGCCAGAAAACAGAACTCTGGCAATGTCTTTGGCGCATCAGCCGTTCGGAGCTGGACCTCGGAACTGCATCGGCAAGATATTCGCGATGATGGCAATGAAGACAACTCTAGCGAAACTGCTCACGAAGTACGAGTTGACGTCTCATCGAGAACCTAGAAATAATGCAAAACTCATTCCCTCGCAGTCCCGCATTTTCCAAAAGCTTGACGGTCCTCTGCTCTGCAAACTCAAGGAAATCTGAGGATAGATCAATACCAATACCAATCTTCTGATTCGGAGATGCCTCGGACGTACGAGGAAGACGCGGAAATCATGGACATCTCATTGAGACTCGATTAAGTCGTGGGCGAGATCCACAATGTTGTGAGAGGGTCAAGTTCGGCTCCTCCTGCGTCGATCCTACAATGAAATCGATTTTGTATCGGCTGTCGAGATGACAAACATGGATCAGTTTTCTGGTCTTGCGGCGATCCATGGCATGCCAGCGAGAGCTACTACCTCGTTGGTCTGACAGAGACCTGCATTAGACGCCTTGAAACGAGAATTCGCATATATGGACGAGCAGTCAGGCATGATGGAACATCCATTCGCTCTCCGATATCCCATTCATATGATTCCCGGCGCCTCTGGACGAGAGTTGGTCATTGATCTTATTCGAGGCGGTGGACATGTTTTATGATACCTGCTGAGCCCACATGATACCGGTCTCCCATTAGCGTCTTTCCCATCAATGGTGAGGGTTCGTCGCTCAAGGTATCCAGAAGCGGTAGCACATCGCCTTGACGACATGTGCAGTCCTTTACCGAAGAAAATCAATCTATTCCAATGCGGGCTGCCTCAGCCACTCTTCCCCTGAGTACACGAACTCCCCGCATTCTCCTCTGAACTGTATGATTCTGCATTTATGTTTATACGTTTCTCAACCACGCATCCCTGCGTCGTCGCTGGATGAGCCATGGCAATGGGCGACTCTCCACTCTTTCTCCCAAAGACCAGGTTCGGGTAATAAAAGTTGGAGCGCTCTCATTGACACTGGTGTCGGTCGGGAACCCGGAACATCGTAGATCGGAGAACGTGCCTTGTCGCATCATGCGGCTGGCCCGCAGACACATTTTCGGAGCTCGTTATTTTTTCTCGACGTCTCTTCCGTTCCAAACACCCCTTGTCTCGACTAGCACCCACTTGACCGAAGATCTGAGCCTCTCTCTATTTCTGCCACTTCAGAGAAAGTCCAAGTTCGTTGCAGATGCGAGACGGAATACTACATCGGATTCATGGAGTTTCTTACAGCCTCCGATTTTTCACAACCGAAGAATGCAACAGTCGACGCTTTGCGATGCTAGTCAAGCAGCGTCGGGTCGTAGTTCTCGGGACGAGCCTGTTGGACCCAGAGAAGTCTGATTCTTCAGCTCTCTGATAGTACTTCGGGCGATCTAAGCCGCAGTATGCATCCCCAGAGAGCTATCGGACTCTCACAGCTCGATTCACTCCTCCGCGAGCGCCCTGTCGGCGGGCGGAAAGGGAAACGATCCACCGCCATCCACGAGCTGACCAACACCGATCGCCGTCAAACACTGCCGTGGCAGAGAGACGCGTATCGCTGTCGGAATGTTGCTTTATGTAACTTGCGCCGTACTTGGACTGATCATCTTCGTATGGTGAGTGTGATCTATCATTTTATTCTCATGTGTTCTCATTCCCACGATATCCAGATGGATGAGAAGCTTCCATTAATCTTCAAGAAGGCAAAAACTTTTCGCGAGCCTTCCATTATGAGTTTCTCTTCACTCGCTCTGATTGAATTGTGCATTTTGATGTGGTCGATTCGAGATCGATGGTCTCACTCTTCAAACACAGGGGCGCGGACGGGGAAGCAGGGGGTGCTTCTCGAAACGATTCTCGGCAAGAAGAGCCCTCTCCGTCTGATTCTCTCGCTCAAGAGCGTGGACGGGAGCGCGTATTCTAGTACTGCTCGGTTGCAGGCAGCGACGGCGGCACCTCTCCATTCATCAACGCAACAATATACCGGGACCACCCCCGTCGTTCTTTTCCGGAAACTTGTGGGACATCTACAAACATGGTCACCTAAAGATGTTGAGTCGTTGGCACAAGCAATACGGACCCGTGGTCGGATACTATTTTGGCATGAAACCAGTCGTTGTCTGCGCTGATCCAGAACATCTGAAGACGATACTGTTGAAGGAATTCCACAACTTCGCCGACCGCTCCGTGAGTCTGTCGGGGCGATTTTCCGTCTGCCAGAGTTCGAAGGAAACCCGAGCGGGGATCGAGAGCGAAAACATTCAGAAAAATCTCAAGCTCCGAGCTGAAAGTTGACAGCCATATTTTCCCCTTGCCCAGGACCTAGTCAGCGGAGGCCCCGTCGGAGGTCTGGATAGTGCCTTGACCGTCCTGCGCGGCCAACGTTGGAAGGACGTGAGGTCGACGCTGACACCGTCGTTCACCTCGAGAAAACTGAAACAAGTAATCAGCTCGCGCTTCAACCAGAACAATCCTCAATGAAAATGTTGATATCGGCTTATCGAGATCTAATAAGAAGGTATCCAATGGCGATTATACTTCCAGTTGAATCCCGAGGTGTGCTCCATTGTAGACGGGTTCCTGAAGAATATCGATACAGAGTTCGCGAACTCGAACGAGTTCAACATCTACGAGCTCTATCAAGCCCTCACACTGGAAACTATCTGCAAGACGGGCATGGGAGTTGACTTTGGTATTCAGGAGGACATCAAGAACTCGAAGATCCTCGACTCGTCGAGGCTTATTTTCACCCAGAAATTCAATTTAGTTGGGGTGATTATAAGTGAGTAAGTCCTACTCGATAAAGAGATTCTAGACTGTGATACCGTTCGATACACTACGAACCGATGGAGATTTCCGCAAAGTCATGGTTCGCTGGGAGTCTCGCCGATACTAATCGAATCGGCTAAATCCTCGCAGTTTCTTTTCCTATCCTGTGGCCGATCCTCGGTAAGCTCATCACCGCACTGCGACTTCGAGCGCAGAATGAAGGCATCAATCCAGTGGATGATCTGAAAAAAAAGTGTGCCGATGTAGTCAAACTTCGACGCGCGAACCCCGAGGTGAGCGCAAGGGGAACGATTTTCGATTTCGAGGTCGATTCGAGCAATTCGAGAAAATTCGATTTATGTAAAATCGATGTGCTTCACCAAATCCTCCTCCTCCAGAATCATCGGGTCGATCTTCTCCAATTGATGATCGATGCCCAGAAAACCGAAAAGCCGACCAGCGATGACGATCTGATCGCCGGAGACGTCGCAGAGGAAAAAGACAGAGAGTCGAACGAGGCAGCTGCGAATGTCGCGGGTTCCGAGTGTCCATTCTCTGGGAAATCGAGGGGACTGACCGACGATGAAGTCATAGACAATGCTTTCCTAATTCTCCTGGCAGGGTAAGGCCCTCGTTTTGTCCGATCCCGTTACTGAACCAGTGCCTCCGTTTCGGTTGCCGGATGGCGTCGGGAGAATCCTCCTTCTTACCGCCATTACTCATTGGTCGTGACGTTGAGCGTAAGGAGCTCTTATTTCTAGGTTCGAGACGACCTCTTCGTCCTTAGCTTTCATCACGAAAATGCTTCTCCGTTTCCCCGAAGTGCAAGAGAAATTGAGACAAGAACTCCTGGAAGCTACAGATCGGGGGAAGAGATTCGATTTTGAAAAGTTGCAGAAATGTCACTATATGGAAGCAGTCATTCAGGAGGTTCTCCGCATGTACCCACCCGTGTTCTTGTAAGTTTTCTGCAGCTCAAGCAATTCACCGATGGAGGCGCGGGAAATTGTCAATGAATGAGTCCACAAAAGAGTGACGGTAGGATTCGCTGAGACATAGAGGAAGCTGAAGGGGCCTTGATTACAGTTTCACAACCCGAGAAGCCAAGGAAGACATTGTCATCGACGATTTCACGATCCCCAAAGGCATGGGGACGTTCGCCTCAACGGACGAACTGCATCACAATGAGGATATATTCCCGGATCCTTACAAGTTTCGGCCGGAACGCTTCCTACCGGAGAACAAGACGTCAGCGATGTCTTGGGCATGGCAACCTTTCGGGGCAGGACCGCGGAACTGCATTGGCATGAGATTTGCTCAGATGGAGATCAAAATAACATTGGCGAAACTGCTCACGAAGTATGTGCTATCGTCCCGGTTGGAGCCTTTGAACGATGAGCACATCGAGACCGATGATTTCCCCGTCACTCAACGAGTCGGAGAATCTTTATTGTGCAAAGTCGAGCGAGTTCAGCTATCTCCCGAATGAAAACGTCTGAGAATACTTCGCTCCCCAACCCCTGCAACCTCCATTCGGCTTCTTGTCCGGGCTCGTTTTCTCCACGATGATGTATTTACTCACGAGAAGATTGGATCGATCAGAGGACACGCTCATTACTCAGGCATTGTCCCATTGTTGCTTCTCTTGTAATTTTCGATGTAAATCTCGGTTCCGGATGTAGCATAGATTGTCGAAAATTGGATCTAGATCCGATTCTCACCGATGCCAAGCCTCTGGGAGAAATAAATGGAGGGGATCCTTTTCGTTAGTGATTATCACAGACGCAACAGCTAGCCAAGGGCACATCGTGAATGGGGTCTGCGGTCTCCGGTTTCTGATAATCGTTACATGTAGCTTCGTTTGTTTCCCATGTACCGAATCAAAATGTAAGGGGATGCCGATTTGGACCGACGTAGCTCGAAAACTGATCAGACGTGAGATATATGGGATATATCTCTTTCTTTGCTCTGACAATGGCTGCCGCGAACTGGCTAGAGCTTCACAAATTGATTCAACTGAAATCGACAGGCCGCAGACTGGACAGACTGGAAGATATTCCGAGGCGGAGCACGCCCATATTCCGGCCTCGGAAATCGATGGGCGATCAGAATATGAAAACATGGCCGACACAAGGATTTGGGCGCATCGGAATCAGCGGGAAGGCATTCCCTCAACGCTCAAAGAGCCATTGGTCTTGAGCTGCGCTCGTCGGCACATGGAGTGGTCCTCCCCAGGGCGACCTGAGAAAGATCCACAGCAAGCAGTCGGAGTAGAGTCAGGAGTGATCCGAGATCCCTTGAAGAGTAAGCAGCGGGTCGAACTCTCCTCCTCAAGATACAAGTTGTGGTCAGGTTCTACAGAGGTGAGCCCTCCAGCGTCGATCAACTTCGCTGGAAATCAGGTGGAGATCGCATGGAATCTTCACGACATATGTCTCCTCAGAGGTTCCGGGAAACTCAGAAGCGGATGATATATTCACCACGAAGTCAGCGCTTATAGATTATGCATCGGCACATCCAGCGGCCATATTCGAAATCTTGGGCATTCACGATTTAGGGACGATCTTGGATATCTCAGAACTCAGAACATAACCTGATCTAAGAACAATGTAAGCCGATCAGCGATGGAGAGCCCATCAAGAAGGGAATCTCCTTCAGAGACTGCCGCGAAGAAGCAGCGCCAGTCCAAAACGGGCTCTGGAGGGATATGTTGAGGGACAACTGCATACAGAGCGGAATCGTCTCGGCATCGAAACAAGCTTGCAGGATGCTGGGGAAATAAGACCCGTGATGGTCGAGAAGCTGGATTCGATCCGAGGAAACCTACAGAGACCTACAGATCTCCCCTCTCCGGTGCTATACCGCATATCCATGACAATCTTAGGAACCGAGATCTCCGACTGGGAGGAGGGGAAGTGATGCTGGGAGACATGCAGGCCGGATACCAGAGGGAAGCGAGGATGGCCGGATGCATTGCTGGATGAATCCCCTGATACTGCGTCGGGAATTCAGGAACCACTCTTCTCTGCGGCACCTTCTTGTACCGGTGAGATTGGGCTTAGACCGGGGAGACTGAGGAGGGCCGATGGGCGGAGATGTCATGCATACGCTTCCGTAGCTATGGGGTTGCGAATATTTTAGCACATGAAAAGCGTGGCTACTCATGTGACCCGGATGCCAGTTAGCCCGAATGATGAGTTGGGTTCCCCGCTCAAACACTCCCGTTGGGTTGGAGGATTGGACGGCCAAGAAGTGGAAACACGCAGGATTTTCTCGTGGGAGCGCTGACCTGAGTCTGCGCGCGTGAGTAACATTGAATAAGGAACGATCTCTGATGACGGAAAACTTCTCCAATCGATATAATATGGGCAAGCCAACAATCTATCATCAATCAGAGCCAACGTCAAGTCGCAGAGAATGAACGAGTGGCATCATTTGCTCCCTGTGAAACGCATGGATCGTACACAGTCAAGGTAAGTGCCGAGGCACCACACGGAAAATTCCATCAATGTAGATTGCGAGAGCTCCCCAAAGGGATGCCATCGAATCACGGGGAGCAAATCCGAAGGTTCTCTTGGGCGGTCCTTGATTGAAGAGCGGGCGGTTTCCATTGTTGATCTCCGATGCAGGATCGTGGATAGCACGTCTTTCCAGGACAGCATCGGCCGAAGCATCGTTGTAGACTTGCTTGCAAGATTCGTCCGGCTGGAAAAGAATTGCCTATTCCGTGGCAAGCCTCGCGTCTCGCCCTATGCGATAACCCCGCCCCGCACCGTGATTGTGAAGGAATACCAATAGGTGATTCATTCGGGAAGAGTAACAGCCCGAATACTCTCCCGTCCCGGCCATCGTTACCAAGTCCGCCTACCGATCCAATCACGACCAATGGTGGGTCGAGAGGTCTGCGCGTTCACATTCCCCTTACAGACGCGCCCTTCGCGAATTAGGAATCTCTTCTCGAAATGCTGCTCCCTTTCCGTGAGCGTCACGCAAGAGGCGATGGCCCCCATCAAATCTCTCGGCCATAATGCTGGAGTATATGCCCAGGATAGGCGCATCGTCATCTTGTTCAATTGCCCCCCACTCGAAAAAAATCTGTGCACGCCCCTGGGGACGCTGCTCGTGCGCGAGATGGCGTTTCAAGGAGTGAGAGGTCCGACCCCTGCTGCCGGCAAAACTTTCGCTCAGACAGAGCAGGTACCGGAGCTCCACTGGGGAACGACCTAGCCGCGCATACTTTCTCTGGTCCAGCCCGGAAAAGCTCGGATACAGCTCCAATTCAACCGAGCATCGGCTCGAATCCGAAGCGCACGTCTCCCGCGCTTCTCTCTCGCAAATCCTTTCCTCTGACTCACGCACAGAAGGAATCATACCCTAAGGATGATCGAGCGTGTCATCATAACGCTCAGAGGGGCGCGCTCGAGGACTTCTACGAGGAGCGGGGGTAATGTCCCCTCCCACAGAAAACGACATAGAAGCGGCAATGTGTCCAAGGAGCGACCACACGGCTCAGCAAGGACAATTCGACGCTGTTCGAAGCCGACGCCATCATCAAGGTGAATGCTGCCTCTTGATAAGGCCCTTATGCCTTCCCATGACGCGCTCAAAGCGCTGAATTCTGAATGTTGAAAATTTTCGGGGCGGACCTGGAAACAGTGACTTCGAAATGAGGTAACATCAGCTTGGCGATCGATGGAAATTGCCGTCTCACCTGATTTCAGTTTTCTCGAGACTGTATGCTCGTGGAAGGCGAGATGATTTTGGCCGCGAAACCGATGGCCTCCATCATACGACTCCGCGCAATGTTGAAGCTCAAGATCGTCGAACGGAAGACGGAGGACCGAAGTGTCGCGAAGGTCGAGCGCACTATGGAATCACGGAAGGAATTGCCGGATTCCCGGGAGAAAGCGACTCCTCAGAAGAAATCGGCAGGTCGACTCGAAGCGCATTAGATACAGCGGCCACCTTCGAGGCATTCCTGGGAGACGCGTGGGAAATGGCTCAAGGCAAATCGAGCAAGCTCAGAGAGTCTTCCGGTGGGGCGTGCATGTCCAATTATGAGCAGCGAAGGAGGCGCTGCGCTGCTGCCGAAGACGGTGGCGGCGGTCCCCGACACGCTTGCCCCAACGGGTGCATCCGCTGGTTGAGTCTACTGCAACCGCCAGTCGAACATGAAGAAGACGATCGGATTCCGAGGAAGCCTCTGATCGTTCCTTTTCTAGCTGGAGACTTTGCCGTTGCAGGTATTCGAGCGGAAAACCGGCCTCGAGCTGACCTACGTCGGCTGTTAGTCACTGAGGCATCGTTTCAGGGGGGTTGGGGGTTGTGAGAATTCAGGTGGTCGTCCCGAGCCACCTTCCTCCGGTCGTCTTACATGCTGTCATCTGAACTTGAGATCTCGTTGGAGAGTTGGAAATTAGGCAATGTAATAAACTAAAAACTTCCAAGAATCCTCAGCTATATGTATATGGATTACTTCCCATCCGCTCCTTCGTTTAGGTGGGCGGCGACCGATTCTCCTCAATATTCAGGGAGATGCAATGAGTACTCGTTTTTTAGCGGCCCACTTCCGTGGTCTCCCGCGAGACTCGAATAACTCCCGCAAGTTCGGAGTCCTGGGTTGAAGATAGCCCAATCGTCGGCCAAATCTCGCAAATCCCTTCCATATTCTGGACATATTCGAACCACATAGAACGAGTTTTTACCATCGAGTAAGAATCGGTTCCCCCAGATCTTCCCTGAGCATGTGATTTGTACCAGACGATAATCTAGGAAATGACTTCCGCGGGACCCTAGGCTTCCTCAATGAGAAGCAGTTCCTCCTCTTGCTCCTCTGTGCCTTGACCGCCCCTCCCAGAGCAAGGCGCCGTTCAGAGACCTCTTCCCGGTGGACAAACGTCTACTCTCCGTCGTACAACCAGCAAGCCGACTCCTAAACATGAGTTCCTTAGCTCCTAACATGCTTGAGATAGATACTTTCGCTTGGCTCTCTAGTTCGAGATTCGAGTTCCACCCCATCTGCTGAGATAAGCTGCCCACTCCAGCTCCTTTGTCCACCCCGCAGTCCGTAAATCGTCGCGTGATCCAGTGTCCGTCAATGGTGCATGTTCTGCGGCGTGATTTACATTGCATTCTATTCGTATGCTCGAGCGCCGTGCACTTCCGTGACAGAAATCCCTATCGGCTGCCAGGATGGCGGCAGGCAGGGTCACTGCGAGCCATGGTCTCTGACATGGATGAGACCCCGACCCCGGTGTGGGGGGAGGGGAGGGGGCATACGCGCGATTCTTCGGGATCCTTTTCGATGTATTGTCATATCGCAGAGGATCCGAGGACTCGGTCATAGCCGGCTCGCTGTGCAGGGAAATTTTGGAGGGCGCGATCCTCGAGGATCTTGGGCGATTCCCTGCGACGCCCCAGGCGGATCACACCGAATCCTGGAGTCCTGAGAACCGAGTCCTCAGATTAGAAGCTGAACCCGGCGCTCTGAAATGCCTGTTGGTACCGCCTGATTTCTATCGGACGCCGGGCAAAGATCATCGTCATCATCGTCTCGATATGTGCTAGAGTCTTTCCCCGGGTTGTTTATCCACTCAATCTTTCAGGAAGCAGTGGCTCCCATATCCCAGAGAAGCGAGATACCTCCCTCGATAGCCATCCCTAAACGCTCGATCAGTATACGATATCCCTTAACACACGTTCTTCCGTTCAAAAAAAAACGTCGTTCTGTCCATCTGTCCACAGCCGCTCTTTCTCGGACCACATGACGTCATTGATACTCCGCGGTCGCTCTCTCTCATCCACAATACGTGGTGTGGATGTTTTTGTTTTGAACCGAACTCGCGGAACGGATCAGACAGAATCTGGATTTGGTGGGAAGTCTCTCCGATTATGAAGCTATCCGTGGAGCAAAGCGAGCGCCCTAACTATTCCTTGTTCGTAAATCAGTCCATTAAAAAGGGATCTTGTTGACCGCGGGTTAGGCGCATGCGTGTAGTCGCTGGGAACAGAGAGAGTGTGCTTGAATGGAGAATAAAAGTGTGTGGCCGAAAGGCAGCTGGCACTATTTACAAACTACAAGGCCTGTGTGAGGCGGCCACAGCGGAAGCAATATCATCTATTTCGAAACGAATCGGTGGTGATTCGTATGAGTGCCCAGTGCCCAGCCTCGGAAAGTATTCTTAGGAGTGACTGCTAGTGCATTTCTGGATACGACATTGGAGTAGAGCAAGCGACTCGATCGAGAAACAGTGAGAAAGTTCGAGACAGTCCGCCAGACACACCAGCAGTGAGCCAGTCAGTCATTCAGTCAAGGCAAAGCGTAAGGTTTGTTTTGATTCGGACGACGACGTCAACACGGGATATGTTCACAGTGTTCCCACAACGGATGGTGGTCGATCTCAAAGATATCAAAGACTCTTCTGCTGGAAATACTTCACCAATGGATGAACTCGTGTCCGCCATCCGGGAGAACCTCAAGCTCAAGGCGCCAGTTTCTCTAACGGGCGTCTGTCGGTCGTGCACCTCGCGAACCTCGAGGCGGGTTTCGCCGTACAGTATACCCAGCAAGGAAAATCGTCGCGATCAGTGTTCGTGTCGACGGGTGTCTTCACCTCGCAACCAATCCGAGCAAGAGGATCCATACGAGCTGTTGCAGGTGCTGCTCAAGCAAGGCACCCTAATTTCAGAAGCCGTGCGACGACTCCAAGACCCGAAGCGGCGCGGCACGAAAAATTCTCAAATTCTCGGATCGCCTCCTTCGAACGATTCATGTGTTAGCTGTGATTCAAACTCTGCTCCGGTCGCCGCATCGACGACGACAGCTGCGAAGAAAACAACTTCGAATGGGAAATTCTTAGCGTGCGCGGCGACTTAGTGACGTGGATCTGCAACGGCATCATCATCTGCGGCAGAACCGACGGCGGCGAAAACAACAAAAGATGAAGAGCGATGCTTCCTCACCCGCTTGCTCGCGACCCGATCTTTGTCCGACAGCGTAGGGTTCTTCGTCGGCTGGAATCAGATGCAAACAATGAATAGCGGAGAGGAAACTCGTCGTGAATCTAGGACATCTGTTTATCAATTGCAAACTGTACACTGCATCGGCAAAAGACCGGAATTCCAAGTTCGCCCCGTCATAGTTGTATGTTGTTTGAGAGTTTAGCTCATTCCTAATTATTACAATGTCGATATTATAAGGATGATGATGACAATAAGGATAATAATAACAAGATTAGCTCTATCAACTACTATGTATGTAGCAGAAGGTGTTTGCGCGCCGTTCTTTCGGTCGCCTATGTAGAGGACCTTGTTGTTCACTTGCAAAACTCAGGATGTGTCTGCGAGATGATAGCGTTTTTTCGAACGGTGTCTTCGGGAAAACAATGATTGGGAGGGAGAGGAACGAGCGGCCTCCGTGTCAGAGCCGCGCTATTTCCCCGCTCACTGGAGAAGCGACCCGAGACGGCCGCTCGGTTGGACACCACATCTCAATTTAGGCCTGTTTTTCCAATTTTGGTGCGATCTCTCAGCACGCGGATTGCGTGGATATCGATTGAGGGAGCAAGCGGACCTGCTCAAGCACGAGTATGGCGACATTTTCTGTTGTCGGATCCGGCTACGATGCTCGTTGTGGTGAACCCGCGAGCTGAGGAGGGTTGGACGACGTCGGAGACGAAGCTGAGGGCTTCGTCCACGGTCGATCGACGGGAGATTCGAGATCCGACATTTTGACGATGTGGTCACGCTTTCAAAAGCACTGAGAACAATCCGCATGCTGGAGACGCTGAGTGTAAATCTCCTGATCATGTCATGTTTTTGTAGAGGTCTCTTTCGTAATGAGAGAAATATCCGCAGAATAAGTTATTTCGCCGCGGGTAGCGGCCGAGATTGTACGTTAAGCATTAAATTAAGAGGGATGGGTTGACTAAGTTAGCGAAAGTCACGTGAGTGTGTCCACACAAGAGAGCAAGCAAGCAGTCGAAAATAGAAGGCAGACCAAATGAGGAGATGACAGGGGTATTCGGAAGATCGAATTTCAGAATAAAATGATGAGCGCTACGATTCGGTCGCCAAAGTTGACTCGATGCTTTTTCACTCAGATCATTTCCCGGAGACAGATACCGAGCGCAAGGATTTCATCCTCCCCGGGCTAGAGAGCTCAAATCATCCGCAAATCAGCATAGAGGGTTTCAGTACCTTGACGCGCCAGACAGAAGTCGGACGGACGCCATATAAATTCGATTCTGGTTGACGAGAACATCAGTCGGCAGCATATTCGTCAATCGGGACACCGTTCCCTTCCCGAACGATTCCAAAATCGCTGCCTCAAAAAAATCAGTTTTCGTTTTCATCTGCTGGATCAGCTGGCCTGTTTCGGTGAATGTACATCTATCGCCCTCCAGACGAGACTCACGTGGTGGACACCGTTGGCTCTGGGCTCATCGGCCCCGAGGTGCAGAGACCCTTCAAGGCCAATGCGAAGTTGCTCTTCTCCTTCTTCTGCTGTATGGACGCGTCGCGACAGAATCTGTCTGCTGGCCAGCCGCGTCGACGGTCGACGAACTCCATCGGCTGTTTCGGTCGCCTTAGTCGATTCACGCCAAATTCTAATCGCAATTCGGTGTGTTCCTCTCCGGTTTCACCAAACAACCCTCATGATTCTCCCTCAACCGCATCTGCCGGTCGAATTTTCGACAGGCACATGGATAGTTCGAGTATGTAGAAAATACTTATCCCTAGCTATACATATGTATGTCTTCGGCCAGGCTCGAAAGTCCGAATTCCTCATTCCGGCCAGAGTCCGCGCGGGTATGCGGATTTTCCTTCGCCTTTCGCTGCCTGGAGGCTCGGTCATTCTTCCGGAAGATTGTATCCTTCGATGCTGATCCCGCCACTCCGAATCTGTGGTTTGTTCTCAGTCAGATCTATTCTACCGGGATCACATGCGAGTGCTCAACTCCGTCGTTTATAGGGGTATGGAAATCGGGCTGGTGCTCCATCGGCGAGCTCTTCTGGATGCGAAAATGTCTACATCGCTGGCTCGGGAAACTTCTAGATCTTCCAGACGGTGATCCCCAGGCAGTTTACCTTGTGTCGCTGATCTCGAATTTTATCCAATGAGCTCAACGACTACCGATTCCGACGGGAGCCTCGCGATCTTCTCGATACGTCTGCTTTGTCGGAAAATCATTGCGATCTTCTGATTGAGGTCGCGGTCAATGAGTCTGGGCATTAGCTTCTTATCTTCGTATGCATCTTCTCGTATTCATCCTACCTATCGTATTCCCTGGAAATTTTGAACTTCTCCGTCCATGAAAACGCCGGTTTCGCCGCGTCGAGATTCCTAGGCTTCGCTGGGCGTCTTGTGTGACTTAATCGGGAGTAGATGTTCAGCGGAAGCAAACCGTGAATCACCTCGAATCACGGCAGGAGTGCCCGTGTATTGGACATTCTTCGAGATGGAGAGTGATTCATGCTCCGGGCATGAATGCCTGACGCAATGTGACAGCCCCAACACTGAACTCCCGAACTTGCGATGACCTTGCCTCTCACCGGAAGCATCCCTCGCCATGGTTCTAGACTTGGAATTATGAATATTCGGCGCCCCCCAGGGTAGAATCTTTTTCAGAGCGCGGTTTGAAATCTGACCCTGGGAGGAACTACATAGCAGGAACAAGAGAAACGAGGATCGAACTGAATTTTCTCGGAAGGTCATACTCAGAGTTTGACAGCCTGCGATGCGTCGACCGGAGATCGAAAAGACCCAAATCAGCTGACCCTTGAATCGCGTCAGGAAGATCCGACGAGAGGATGCCGAGCTGTCGATAATCACGGAGTCCCGACCTTCGAGTCTTCTTGCGGCATTCGGGTCGCACGTGGCTATAGATTCTGCATGAGCACGAGCCTGTATCGGCTATTGCAACCCATTCTTTTGTTCGCATCAAATCGTCGGCTGTTGCGACATATCCCGGCTGTTTGGTGATGTCGATCTCTGAGGGATGCAAGCGCTCAATGCCTCCAGAAAGACATTTGAGCCAAGGTTATCCATCCGCTCCGTTCTTGCGGGACAGATATTCAGAAAGAGAAGTCAGGGAATCGAGGACTACGAAAATCAAGAACGACTAGCTTGCGGCACAAATTCAATCTCCTCAGGACCAAGATTCACGAGGAGAGCCATAAATTACATCCTGAGAGCTCTGTGTGAAAATTTAATTGCGTCTCTCCGAGATACGTTGTCTGGAACGTCATGTTCATCCTCGAAATCAGTAATGCGGCTTGACCTAGAAGCATTCGAAATGTCTCCCCTCCGTAGCTCGGAAAATCTATCTCTGAGAATGTCTCTGCGATTTCGATTTCGGATATCCTTCCCGGCTAATGGATGAACTGTTAATTAATTTGGAGAATTTAAGTCTTCTCGCGGTTTCCGCTGACTGTTCAGAGCTGAAATATTCCCAGCGATAGATATGGGAGCCCCCTAGCTACCGGGGACGTTTTTTTGCTTGTTTATGCGCTAGCCTGTAAAAAGGTCACCGTATCGGGCCCATCTAACTCATTGCGATCAACACAGACGATCCCTGCTCCTATTCCGTGCGCCCGAATGGAAGCACATCAGCTCGATGCCCGTTCAGAGCTGCATTTGGACTATAGTCGGTGCCCACTATACTTCAGACTATTTAACCAAAGTTCCCGCCCGTCCATCGAATTCTCGATCGAGCAACGGCTCTTCGACGAATCGTTGAGACGTTAGGATGCTGTATCTTTTTATCGACGACCACAGCGGCGCGACCACCGAGGTGCAGCTTCTTCCGCGGAAAAAACAGAATATCGTCGAGGGTCTAAGCGTCGACTAGGCCGTTCACTCCGGAGCAAGGAACGCTCACTCGTCGTCGAAGCGGACTGTCTGAGTATTTCGCTGCATCACGTGACGAGAGGATTTCAGCGACCAGATTTACAAAGGCGTCGAATCTTAGAAGGGAAAAATCGGAGGGGGGGAACAGATGCCGGAGCTCCTTGGAAAAGTGGCTTTCGCCACTACAAGTGAAGACGGAGCTCAGTCGGAGAGCTCAGGTTCGTGTCATCTCGCAATCGCAAGACACTTTCCCCTCTGAGTTTTTCTCGCAACGCTACGAGGTGTACTCCGCTCTCAGTCAGTCAGTCAGTCGTTCTCCGACCTTTAATGTCGAAACGGGATCCGACTCGGGACTCGGGACCCGGGAGCGCTCTCGGCGCCGCGCCGTTGCATGCGAGAACGATCTGTAAGGGAACCGCTCCCTTGCAGCTTCTATATCGATCATTGATTTTCTTCTGATTGGCGAGTTCCCCGAACGGATCAGTCGCTTCTCGTGAATCCATTTGTGTTTCGAATGATCGCTGACGTATTTTTCGTTCCTCGACACGCGTGATGGCCAGGCGTCCGTTGAGGAAGCAGAGATTCACTTCCTGGAGGCAGTTGCAAAACAAACACATGATTCCTTCGTTCACTTACAGCGCGGTGATACATCAGGAAAAGTTTATTGAGTTTCGCTGCAGCTCCGCTATTTTCCGTATTTCAATATTGATAAGCTTGAATATTCATACGTGTCGCTGGATTTGGAAGGAAAAAACTCAGTCGAAAGATTCCAGATAATGTATCAGAAAGTGCTCTCCGACCGAAGTTCATCGATGCTGCCCATCAACCCGTCAGTCGATGTTGCTCGTCAATGAAATCGGACTATTATGTGTAGTTCGATCGGAGGAGGAAAATATCCTAATGGTGGAGGAGTCGAGGTAGGTGATCTATTCGCTGCATCGGTGGTGATGAACAACATTCAGCGTCCTTCCCGGTAGTGACTCTGACCCGACAATGGACTCTCCACAGCTAGTTAAACTCAGGGTGCCTGATTTCCTTCCATCAGCTACTCCAGATCCGCCCTCTCCATGGTCTCGAGTGTTCGCGCGAGAAACAATCACTCCTATCTCCACTCGACGGTCGTTTAGATAGATAGGCTCTGAAGATGAGCTCACGGTCTGTTTGTTCTAAACAGCGACCGTAATTCTGCATCATTGGTTCTGATCCTTCATGTTGCTCCCCGTATCCTCCCGTGTGGTGACGATATTACTCTCTGTCGGGAACACTCCCGTTCGTCGACTTTTGTTTGTGAGCGATCGAATGAACGTAGTTTGGACCCAGGCCCATCCACAGAGTCACAGAGTTCATGAGCCTCTCCGCTCGAAATGAATGATCGAATGGGTAGCTGTCCCTTCGACAATGAAATGATGAAGGGGAGAACAATCAATGACCGTGTTTACATTATTTGGAGAAATTCCCGAGCCTGAAGCTTGCTCGACCAGACGGCTCCTCTTTCCGGCCTCGTAGTCGAATAGATTCTCTCAGCATCGAGACAAAAGACACAACGTTTCGGTATAAATTCGATTCTCTCTTCTATTTATTACGTTTCTGCGGCTGTATCAGTTTCGGCGAAAAGGAATCGGATGATTTTCCGTTCCCCCATCGCGTCGAAAAGTTTCTCGCTCCTGTGAACTTCCAGAAAAACACCGAATGGACCGCCTGTCGGAAAACTACGGAGCGTCGACCGTCGTCGTTCGCTCGCCGGTCGGTCCGTCGATCCGTTCGCTCGGTCCCCGTCTGTCTCGCCACGCGGTCGTGTTTGGAAACATTACGGCTGACTCGTCGCCGTCCACGCCGCCGTGGTCGCCGCCGCTCCGTCTGTGAGGGAGTTCGCTCGCTCGCTCGCAAGGGCCGTCGGCGAACGACGCCAAGGGAGCCGGCGAGCGAGCTAGATCTGAGCGAATGAGTGATGAAGAGAGAACGAGTGACTCATGTAGACAGACGATCGTACCGATGGTCGCTCGGAAAGGCATGCCAGAGCAACGGCTGGCAAGGCGCGAGTCATGCCGCGGTGTTGTCAACCGAGGGGAAAGAGAGGCAACCACAACAGCGCGGCCGCCGTCTACGAGAGCGTAGCAGCGTGTCTGTTCGCCTGCCTGCCGCCGCCGCCGTCTGTCTGTTGGCCTTCCGCCGGCGTGTACATATGTACAATACACAGGGCTCTTGTTGTTCTTTTGCGAGTTCAATCGCCCGTTCGGCGGTCGGGTATTCGCCTTTCGAAGCGTGGGAAAGAGGGAATCCTTTCTCCGATCTCGTTCACCGCAATAATAAACTATCGGAGCGAAACGGCAAGCCGGCGACGGGACAGCCGACACAAGATCAATCCGTCTCGGGAGTAACACTTTTCCTCTAGCAGGGTCCACGCTGGAATTCTGAATGGAACCGCGGCGGGAAGCATGAGCCTCCAGGATTGAATAACTTCGATCCGAAGTAATACGCGCTAGCATGGTACAATATCGAAGTTCTGACGGTCACCCATAGAACACCAATTTTGTCAATTCTATCATTGGCGTAGAACATTATTTTTCCCGATAGACTTTTCGAATGTTCCCTCGTGGACACAACTTACCAAAGATGTTATGGAACCCTCTCGAATTTGACCGTTGGTCTCACTGGTTCTAAATTTATATCACGTACGCGGTACATACCGGCCGTTGATGTTGATGACATCGTTGCGGAGCGGAAGACCATCTCAAAATTATCGATAACTCGAGTTGAATCCATTAGTCGCGCCAAATCCCTCCACCGACCACACATTCCGGGCCGGAAATTTTGATATCGGTCTCGAATGTCGGTAACAATTAGTCGCGGCAAGTCCTCTCGATCTTCACCGCACAACCGCTTGCGGGACTTCCGTCTCGATCGCGTGTTTAGACTGACTGAGATGATAAGTTGAAAGACTGCAGAAGTACTACCGGACGGGACGCACAGAGGAGAGATGTGAGTGGTCGGTGATCAGGGAGACCAGCCCCAAACATAGAATATGAGCTCTCGTGAGAGCAGCGAGTCGAGTTCGTGATTATTATGAAGGCATTCTCGAATCATCATTCACCTGTGAGGCGAACCGAATGCTGGAAACCCCCTCAGCGATTCGTGTTCAAGCTTACGAGTGTAACTTCAGCCTCGACCGAGATACAGGCTGAACCCTCCCCCTCTACCGAGGGAGAAGCCCTCGAACGCGTCAATTCAGTTCGGCATGTGGAGACGGTCGGTCGAGTTCGATGGCCAATAACAATCATTGTTGCAGCTGCGTACGTTGAGCCTCGGACTTCCGACGATCGCCGGGACAAAGTTCCTGCGGTGACACTCACGACGAGAGGAGTGAACGACAGAATTACTATCGGGATCATTGTCGTCATGAAAACAAATCGTTTTCGATTGGGTCTTAAGAGGATCCTGTGGATGATTACCCTCGGCGATTCGTTTGGGTGCTTTCTGCGGCTCATTCCATAGCAATCGCTCTCGATCGGTTCACCGGAATTCAATCGACAAGTAGCTGTCGAGCTCCTTGGCCGACCCGATGCCGGTAGAGAATGGGAATCCGCTCGATTCTAAATGAAACTGATAGATTGTTGACACCTTGGGCAACCGATAAAAGCACCGCGGTGCTCTCATTTGCCACATTATCTTTTTCTTCGAACACGGTGCACGCAGAAACAGGAAAGAGATGCGTAGCTTAACCGTGACGCCGATTCTCTTCTCTGTAGGGAGGACTTCCTGCGTCAAATAATTTTCCCGAGGTCCCTAATCCTGCCCCCTCGCATGCCTTGAATCCGAATGATAGCCGTCACTCCGTTCTCCGTCGAGGGCGGGTATCTGAATCGAGCGTATTTATTTCCGTGGCGTAAACAAAAGGTGCACCGTTATACTGGAGGGTAATCTCTCTGTGTGTCTTTCTCTCCTTCAATTGATGCAGATTCCCCCTCCAAGGTCACTATCACTCGCGACGAGTGGTTTTCCTCCGGTCTTGCATATGACAGCACGCTCACAAACGAGACGGGTTATGCATAAACGAGCCGTACAAGGAGGACAAATCACAATGAATCAAAAGTCTGCCGAAGCTCCTTCGGCTCCGCTTTCCCAATTCATGGCTTGGATTGGACCGGCCTCTACCTCGACGTCAGATGGTGTCATGGCGTGGAGGCTGCTTCTGGATGACGTTTATGATTGCAGGTTGTTTACGTTGACGCCAAACAGTCGAAACCGAGTTGTTGACGGGCTTGCAAGCTTACCAGAGTCGGACGATAGTCCATTCGAACAACAAATGAAACCACGAAAACAACGGAGGCATTTCTGACTCCTAAGCGTGATTCCAGGCCCTTTCGCGGGCGCGAAAACATTGAGTCATTGTTTACTATGGACCTGCTGATTCTCAGTAGAGATGTTCCTTGTTTTGGAGCTTCATGGTGTAAGAGCCGATAGGGTTCGCCACGGCAATCCAGGGCCCGCAAAACGCTCGCGCTCCCACGGACCTTCATGAGCCCGCTGCGATTCATTTCTTGTACATCCTTATTGAAAGATCGGGCAGGAATCGAAACACGAAGAATTTTATGTACATGCCCGAAGTCCGGGGAAATGCCAGATTTCTTTCCGGCCATCGAATCTGTCCTGAGAAGCGTGACTGGATCAAGAGTCTCACGCTCATCTCACCGCTTTCCCGCGATAGCTTGAACAGAACATGGAGGAACTTCCTTGCATCCAGCAATTTTAAAGTTCATGATTAACCCTCCCCCCTGAGACCGATATACGGCTGTCTCGTCGAAAGAATACTCTCGGCCAGAGGGGCAGGAAAAATTCCAGAGAGCGAGCTCGGAATAAGGATAATCGTGAAGCCGTTTATCAGTGGTTCGTCGATCGGGCCTGTAGGTTCGCTGTTGCGTTTGAGTCAAACTTCTCTGCTCCTTATAAGATCTCATCTTGACTCTAATAGCTATGTCTATAGGAATCTTGTCTTCGATCAGCCTCACAGCGAGCCCCTGCAATCGGTAGGACCGACTTTCTCGGAGCATGGAGCCTCAAAACGGGGGACCCTGCCATCCGCGAGAGCGGAAAACGTGGTATCTTATTCAATAAACCTCCAAAACCTGAATAGAATGTCCTTTGCACGGAGGTTGTGGATACGGTCCTCGTGCCGCGTCCTCATCGCTGGAGCACGAGGTTTCAATGATCAGCCTCGCTGAGGAAAAGTACGCTCAGTGTCCGCCGGAAATACTCGAAAGTCACCGAGTGGCCCTCTCGCCCCCGAAGTGTCCATGGGTCGCACCCGAGTGCCGTCATGACGTTTATTTATGAAACCATTTCCTCCGGCTGGGAGACCTCGACCGTATGGCATTGCTCCGGGACAATTGAATTTTCCATTCTGCTCTAGAACATGTTGGCGCTCCTGTATCTTTTGCGTCAGTGTCGGAATCCTTATCAAGACCAAATACGAGCTAGCTCTGTGAGTTGTGAAGAAAAGAGTGCGAACGTGTCCCTCCACCGGAAAGTTTCCAAACTGCGCGCTTGCTCTATGCCAGGAGGGCTACCGGTAAAGCTGCCTTTGCCACGTTCGTTTCGATCTCCGCCGCCTTGGAACGCAGCGCATGGTCGGCCAACCTAAGCCGCGCTCAGTCGGTGAGTCAAGCCGGGCGCCGCGCCGGCAGGACAGCGAGTCGTGCTGCAACTATAGTATTTACGGCTCCACGCTGCGGATAGCCTGAGAGAGACGCGAGTCTTATATCTCTTCATGTTCCGCCGTTGTGTTGTGCTATGTCGGCCTTGAAAAATCATCCACGTGAGCTACGTTCTGCGCCACGTGGTCTGGCTGAGAGTCTCGCTCGGTTGGGAGCGATTCGAATTTTCTCAGAGCCGATAGTTTTATACAGTGGGAATTCAATTGATTTCTTTTTAATTCATGAGTAACCACGCTAGAAATTTGAGCTTCCGGCAATCGGAACTCCTCCAATACTGACCGGAGGAAAAATCACGATTTTTGACGAGCTGCGTTCCCTCCACGGAAGCTATTTTCCAGGGACCGATCCCGGAGCCGCTCCCCTCAATAGTAATCATTTAGGAAGGCGACCTATCATCCAGGACTCTCGACGTTCGACTGAGGGAGAGGGAGTCCCCGTGAGCGCATCACGTGCACCGGATTCCTGCGAATCCCCTCGTATAGGGCTCAGGTGGCTTGTGGATGGAGACAAAAAAATATCTGGGAAGGCTGAACTGTCGTCAATAATAAATAATACGTCGTCGTGGACCGATTGCGCTGTTGGATAACCTTGAAAGGCCATCACCCTACAGTCGTCGACGACATTGTCGGCGCGGCTGTAGATGCGACGGACAGTCTGCTCTTACGGTAACCTTCGTAAGCAGGCAGCCCGTTTGGTTGCTCGGCGGTTCGATTCGCTCGTTCTGCCGACCGTCCGTCATAGAGCGAATCGTCTTCTGGATGGATCAGCAGCGTAGAGCTATGATGTGCGCGGCCGGAATTCCGCATATACGTCGTCGCCGACGATCGGAAGCCAGAAAAAACGGCGCCAAGGCTGAGATGAACAAGTCGAGATTTGAGTATGGGCAGGGGCCGCCGGGCATCGAGTTCATGGAGGGGATCAGGATCACGGATGAGCTCGTACTTCTCAGACCTCTCGTTGCTTGGGCACGTACTCGAGGCGAATATTGTGAGGATGGGCGAGCCTTCCAGCGGTCCAGTCCAATGTATCATATATCGATTTGTGGTTATCCGTATTCATCTCGAGATCATACGTTCTATGCGCATAATGATTCAGGGTTCTGAAGACACCGACAATAATATTTACGAATCTTCGAGACCGAGAGAGAGCACATTTATGTATCGTGTTTCAAAAGAGCCCCTTGAATAGGATCCGAAACATATCCGACGTTGGGGAAACCGTATTCGCGCTCCCACTCCTTCTGAATTGAGACTTATCCACTCGTGTAACGATATCAGCCTTTGATCTGAATGGATTCCGCTATATTCGAGCATTGAGGAATAAGCTCTTCATCGAATACATTCATCGGACAAAGTTCTAGTGGAGTAGCCGAGACTCACTCGGTCAGAGGAAGGCGAATTCGGATTCCGAATCCGCATATGCAATGATTGAGAGTCCGCGAACGTTCTTGCTAGGGCAGGGGGAGGCAGCGCTTGTCTCTGGTCTTCGATTTCTTGAGCTATTTCGCAGCTTAGCTAAAGACTAATGTGGTTTCTAAGCCTCCGGGTTTTTTGATGAACCGAGGCGCTATCCCAACTTTTCCGTGGGAACAACTTGCCCCAGGAGAGCCCCCGTCCATGAAGTCGCTCCTGCCCGGAGTCATCATCATACTCCGGCATCCTTCCCCAAGCTCTTGATTCTAAAGATCGCCATCCTCTCAACATTATCGAGACTCGAGCTTGTTGCTTTACA
The DNA here is from genome assembly GCF_000255335.2 of Galendromus occidentalis. Classification (NCBI taxonomy): domain Eukaryota; kingdom Metazoa; phylum Arthropoda; class Arachnida; order Mesostigmata; family Phytoseiidae; genus Galendromus; species Galendromus occidentalis. The sequence continues at coordinate 211,287 of NW_003805458.1, read as the reverse complement.
TGATCGCGCGCTCCGAGATTTATCATACGCGGGTATGCCCAGCTCTCGCGAAGCGCTCACAGAGAATCCGAGTTTCAGAGCCGATTTTCGGAGCAGTTCCCTCTATCTGATGAGGCGGGCAAGCGTCCGGAGACATGAGCGGGTCCAGCGAGAGTCGACTCGAAGCCGGAATTCGGCAGCTTTCCCAGAATGACTCCGATGGTTGAGCCTAGCCCCGGTATATGCGGAAAACTCAGAATTATAGCTTCCACTCGAGTGTCAGCACTGATGGCGGCCACGCTGCGTCCCTTTTCGACATTCAATGAGCCTCCTTGACAGGATCGCATTATCTGGAGAAGCATAAATATGAGGTCTGCTGCTTGTCCTGCTATCGACTTCCCTTGCGTCGGAGAATTAGTAGATTCCATATCCGAGAATTCGTTCTCGTGAAATTTTTCGACTCGCTCAATCTCTAGAGCAATCATGGAGTATATCGGTGTTTCTGGTGGAATGTCAATATTGTGGCGACCCCTGCTGCAAGATAACTACAAACCAACGATGAACAGTTCAAGGGCCGTCGCTGCGCACTTTTCGCTCGTTGCCAGCTACCGGTAACTGGATTGTTGATGTTCGAAGAATCAACACAAGGTCTCATGGATCCAGTCTGACGCTCTGCAAATGGATCGAACAACTTGCGAATCCTTTTTTCGCAGCTGGTCGAATCTGGGGAAATCTATTTAAATCAGGCCCGAACCGAGCCTCACCTCCGAGGAACGGGATGGGTAAGAAGCAAGAATGCTCCGTCTCGAGAACTCAACTCTCGAACGAGGGCTGGGTTTGTCGCTCCCTGAGAAACTTTCCGTCTCGTGAGCGTCACGATAATCCAATCGATACATTCTCTAATGCCCCGGAGTACTTCGGAGCGTGATATAATATCTTCGCAAAGCATACGTGAGTTTCCTGCTCAAAGCATTGAATTGCGGCGCGTGGAATGTCGCAGACGCGGCCGAAAAGGGCTGCCCCGACCTTGAACACCAAAAGCAGAGAGGTGGAACATTTTGAAATACTCTGAGACACTGCCGTGCGATCGAATTGAAGAGAGTCTCCCTCTCAGATAGCTGCCGATGCTCGTCATAGAGGCATGAGTGCATGAATCTCCTCTCGATTGTTTCTTCCGCGTCTCTCGAGCTTCACCATTCATCTGATCATGAAGATTTCCGATCGGATTCCGGAAGGACTCAACAGCTTCGAAGTCGAATCATTTGACTGCATCCCGTGATAAAATAGCCGATAAGGTCGTTGAGCTCCATTAGGAGGGGCATGGAGGGATTCTGACCGGGGTCAGTCTCCGCCGAGGAGCAGCCGCGGTGTTTCGATCCCGGACAAATAATTCTCCGTCTTAGCATCCTGAATTATCATGGCTGCATACAATGCTACTAGCGAGGCGGGAGTAAACACACACCGTTCGCCTGCTGGCGGCTCGGCGGACTGGAAGCGCGTGCGTCTTGGGGCTACAAACACTGGATGCTTGACAGTATGCGTGGCTTGGCGTTGACCCAATTCATAGTTGAAGACGACCACAGTGATTGCAACCCTTCAGTGAAGCGCTTCCTGCAGCCGTCACTACAACGGAATATTCTTCATTGCTGCGGCGAATATATCGGCGCTGCTATCGTCGAAAACTTCTATGGATCTTCCGATACCTCAGTGCTTTCGACGTCGATCCCTGTCCGTCGCTACGGAAATCGTCCTATACGATGACGTCAGACAAGTTCTCGAATCCTTTGCTGGATAGGCAACTTGATTATGTATTCCTTAGAAATTATCCGCCTTGTGGCGGAAGGGCCAGTTCATAAATGGATGCACACAATAAAGGTTTGCTCATTCGTGGTGACTGTTGAAACGGAATCGGGAATCTGCTTTCCGGCCGGCTCGTTCCGCGAATCGCTGCGGAACGGCCCTAGTAACAGACTTTTTGCAATTTTTCCGACACCGAGTTCCGATCCTCGATCTCTAGCGGGGTCGAGATGATCGCGAAAAAAGCACCAATCACTGCAGCCGCGAAAAGATAACGCGATCGATACGATGCATTCCAGTCTTGGGACCCTCCGATATAAGACGGGACCCTCCGATCAGCACCTAAATAAGTTCAAACAATGATGACATGCTCGCCTAGGACTGTCTACTATTCTCTGAGCTTTCTGCTCTACTTTTCTAAATAAAAAGTGGCCGAGCCTCACGTGTTCCCGGATGATCGATGAGCAACATCAGTAAAACAATCATTTCTCGGCGATCGCTAAGGACCTCGCAACTTCTCGGGCGTCCCCAATCTTAGGGGTGCGGGTCGCTCGACTGCGACGACCCCATGCCCGATCGGGTACTCTCCATCCCGTGATCACACGTGAATTTCAGCTCTATATCATTTGGGAGTGGAATTTTCATCGGTCTCACACTGTTTCCGCGAAGCCGTCCGAGCTGATCGCTGTTCCTTGGTCGCGGCGCCAGAAAATCAGCCGTCTCAAAGTCATACGATCTTAACAAAATAGTCTTCCTGGAATGCCGATCGTGAAGCGAAACTGGGCCAGAAACGCCAACATGAAATACGGGTGGTCGGGAATCGTCGATATATCCGCGCCGCCCGGGTACATTCATGCATGAAACTCGCGGCCAAGCGAAGCTACGTTCCGTCCTTATCCCGTGCTTGCCCGGCAGCATACACTTCTCGCGTGGTCCATTTGCGTATGCTTTCTCGGGAGAAGATATTTTCTCTCTAGCGTTTTCCGAACGCACAAAGACTCGCGGAAAATCCAGGGCCTGGAATATACCGGGCTAGGTTTTTCTGAACATCTGTCGAAGTTTCCTGTTGACGCGAGCAGCCGCGCCAGATCATTCGCGGACAAATAACGGTTTTGTCTTTGTTGTCGTGAACAGAGTTGATGTTATTGCGGTGGCAGCAGCCGCTACTGCTCCCGGAAAAAAAGGAAGTGAGCAAGGACGTCACGTCAGCCGTCATGAAGGTTTCTTATGCAACGAGTGTTTCTATGTAGGTGTTGTCGTGAGCTTTCTCGTGACCGCCACCGCTTCCTGCCGGCGGCTCGGTCCGCCGGGAAGCTCAAATGAACGATTTCGAGAAGGCATGGAAAACTGAGATGAAAACGGGAAATGAAGAAGATGGCAGGGAGGCAGAGCAAATCTTGACCCGGGCCGAGAAAAAGGAGCCGAGGAATAGGAGTCGAGTTCTTTCCTTGGAGAGGCTCCACGCTTTTTCGGGGCGACGCGGCACTGCGCTGGCGCATGGGCCGAATGACATGGAAGAATTGAATGGAGACGATGTCACAGTTTCGAATTTACTCTTACAAATAGCTGAGGCGTCAGGACGAAATCCTCATCGAAATTCGCTCTGCCGTGCCGTCGCTAGCCTGATGCAGACTACTGTGAACCCATGGCGCGGCGGTTTCTGGAGCAGACTCAGAATTCACGTCCCGGCAACGAGGGCCCGGGACAAGGATCTCTTGCTTCACTCTCGATCGGAGAACAGACCATGCAGGGTTTGTATTGTTTATTGGATAAGATACCCCGTGTCTCGCGCTTTCGAACGGCGGAATCTCCCTCGTCAGGGCGCCCGTGCTTGAGGAGCCTTCATTCTACAGGAATAGACGGCTCTCGATTTGGTTTATCAAGGACGTGCTATCCGTCCACCAGAAGTAATTGAACGCGACGCAACAATTAGATTATCCGTCAAGTTTTTCTTTGAGCGTAAAATCGTGAGTTCGCGATCGATTTCAAGGTTGTTGACTAGGGAGGGGGGCTTTCAGAGCTAACATCTGCATTAATTTCTTCATCCTAGAAAGGTCTCTTCGTTTCCCGCCATTTTTCGACGTCTGCTGTAGGTCGAGTGCCAACCTTGACATCCTGCAAGAGGAGAGAAATCTTGATCGAACTTCCATTGGAGTCAAGAACCTACAGTGCGATTCGATGACTCGATCCTCTACCTTCGCCAGACGCTCTCCTTCTTGACTTCTTCGGGGTTCGGTGGTTCGGGATCCTTCGGACGCAGACTCTGCTGAGCATCGATCTTCGATTTGCGATCGCTGTACCAGTTGTCCAGATCGCTCTTAGCCTGCGCTCGCAAGTCCTCGATGTCCTTCTTCTCCTTCTCATCCTTGGAAGCAATGCGTTCCTGATATTCCCGTCTCCACGACGCGAGAGGGTCGCTGGCCACCTCTTCTTCCACGTTGATGATTCTGGGGGAAATGATTTCCGTGACGTGAGAGCTGAAACGGAAATTCCTCTCGAAGGAATCAATCGGAAGACGTCGAGTGGGAACGAACCGGGGATTGATGGGCGACGACGTAAAAACTCGATCTTGCTTTGGCTGAGAGAGCGAACTCGTGCTCGAGCCCTCGGAAGGGATCGCCTCGACGAGCTCGCATTTGATATCATCTTCGCCTGCGATTCCTCCATTTTCCCGGTCGTGATCGCTCTCCGAGCTAACGAAGAAGTCGTGCGCTTGGGTCGGAGCCTATGAACGAAAATCTTTGAGATCCCCGCCCTGTTCGCCGAACCGACGTCGAGTCTCCAGTATCAGAGCGTGAGCTCCGACTCATCGTAAATTGCAGCCGAAGCCCCCACATTCCAGTCCCGGAATTCCAGATTACGGAGAGAGATTTGATTTTCCCCCAATCGAAACACATGGTCGGGAGAGAAACTTCGAGTAAGATAGTGTCTAGTCCCTGGCTAACCGTGTGCTGGATATCCGTCGAACGATCTCCCCCATCGTTCGACGTGTTGATTACAGAGATGTTCATCATACTGAGACTATCCACCTGAGTAGTTTCAGTGCTGTCGGTCGTGCTGATGGATGCGATATTCGAGTGACTCGAGTCGTGAGAAGTTTCACCCTCGGTCGACTCTAGAAGCCTGGAATGACCTTCCCCGGCTGACGTACTGTGGTGCATATCTTCGAGGCAGCTCGACTTTTCCGAGACGATGGTGGGCTCGGTCAGCATGATCTGGAAACGGTAACATTCGTGAGCAGGGCTTCGATTGTGGTAGATTGTGTCACGAAGCGGAGGCAGTGACCTCTCGGATGAAATTCAGATCCGAATCGCGTGGAGGGCAAAGGGCGCCGACAGGGTCTCAAACGCTCCGGGGCAAGCTCAGGCCTCACCTCCCTCGTCGCAGCGTCTGCTAGCGAACCCTGATGATGAACCAAAGAATGATGAAGCTGAACTCACTGTGGGGATCGGAACGTTCGACGGAGCTGGTGAACCGAGCGCTCCGTCATTGGCCGAATCCATGAGCCCGTAAACCAAATTTTCCTGTTGAGCGCTCTCATTGACATCGACTGTCAGGTTGCCGCTATCGCTGTCGAGGGCAGTCTTGGGCTCGGTCCCACCGGACGATGTTGAGGACCCATTGAATTCCACTTCGCCGCCGGAATCGGGTACTGCGAGAGATTAACGCATAGGTCCGGCTTATTCTCACGAGGCGAGGCTCGGATCCTCCTGGGACATGGAATTTGTTTTCCAGCAACCTCGCTAAGATTATTATTATTATTATGGGAGACTCACCTGTATTCGCCGAAGCAGCGGAACTATCTACTGAAGCGGAGTCACGACTGATATTTGCGGTCGAGTCGACCGTGTTGTTTCCTGGCCACGGCGCCTCCTCAATCCCTATGCTATGCTCTCCTTCACTCAGAGTCTCTGTTTGAGGAAGCGTCGCGGTGAAGGGAGCACACCCCTCGTCAACTGTATGCGGATCGAAGAATTAGGAGAGAACCTCATCAGAAGGTGATCCTCGGATCAGACTTCCATGCCCTTGACTTCGGAGGTGGAAGAACTCCTGAATTCATCGTCCAAATATTCTATGACGCGTATCTAGAGAGGAACAAGGGTATCTTACCGTCGTCTAGGAGAAAAGGGTTATTCGTGATCTTCAGTGCCTGCAAAACCAGAAATCCGAATGACTGACGGCAACGAGTTTGGCAGCAATGCTCCCATCCCCTGAGCTCAGGAGGATGCTCCCAATCCCGGACGCACACGGACGCTACGCTAAGCTCATATTCGCGATTTCATTGAAACTTACCGCGGTCACGTTGAACGACGAGAAGGGATCGTCTTCGATAATTTTTGCTCCGGGACAGTCTTGGGAATCCAGCGGCGATCGATCGTTCGAGGAACATCCGAACGGATCATCCTAAAGTCCCAGGAAAACGATCTTTTTAGATGCCCCACTGATACAAATCATCCTACCCGGCTACACTCCGGACTTACGAGATTCGAATACTGATCCTGCTCGGAGCTCACCTGGATGGGGGGGAAGGCCTGTTCGACGTCTAGATTGTCGAAAGCACTCATCTTGACTTGCGTTGATTTACAGTTCTAAACGGAAGAAGTCGATTCTTTGCATTCGTGTCCGCTACCAGGAGTTCGATTCGAAGCTTCACAGCGCGACACACATGTGGTGCACGTGTCGTGCGCATCGCTTGCACACAGACATGTCCCCACGCATATGCTCTCGACGGCACCCGATTCCCCCGCTTCGACCCGACACAGCCTGCGAGAAGAACCGAAATCAAAACCCTTGGGGGCCATCTCGTTTTACGATTCTTTGCGTGGGGCTTTGCCCACATCGGAGTCATAGAATGCTCTGCCGCCGTCTTTTTGTCATGGGAGAGAATGCATATGAAAATCATAAGTTTTCCCTCGTAGTAATTCAGCAAGTTTTATCGGACGAAGCTCGCGATTGAGGATGGGAACGTCGAGCTATCGCAAACGGATCGAGTCGGCGCATTGTCGCAGGATGATTGTTCATCCGCCGAAAGGGCTCGTTCACTAATCCTATAGTCTCTGTCCGAACGCTGCGCAGCGAGGACATTCTCGCTCCCCGTACCCCTTCATGGTGATTATTCATCACATTCAGCTCGGCGCGAACCTTCTGTCGAAGCACCCCGAGATAGGTGAGTATGCCCTTTCAAACCTTTCCAGTCGTTTTGTCGACACGAATTAATCCTAAGGATCACGAAAGTCTTCAGAATATAGAGTATGACCTCACAGGGGATCCGCGACGCAAACCGAGAAGCTATGGGTGGTCGAATTGAAGAGTACGGGGAAAAGTTTCGAGAATTTAATCTACAAAACGGATACATGTGTATATCCTTCCATGACGTTCCATAGTATAATTTTTCGACGTCTCGATCGTCGAGCTCTCATTTCGCTAGTCGGAGCGAAGCCTTCGCGATGAATACTTCCTTCGCCTGGAGAGTTACACGATCTTGTACTTTTCCCGGTTCCACACAGACCATCCGCTCCCAAGCGTCATCGTCCAGGTCACTGGTTTTGGCAGAACCCTCGATCCACGGATTCCAGACGACTGGAAAATTCCGGAAAAATCAAAGCTTGTGAGAGATCGTCGTGTTCGGAAGTCTGACTTCGATGTAGCAGAAGGAGCCTCGCGGAGATCCGACGTGCTTGGGGGACCATCACTTATTCACCTGTTTCGGGGAGTCCTCTCTTCTCGACGATGATTGTCCGAGACCCATCGCTGACCTCCAACACGTCATTCGTGGAGCAATATACCCTAAGGACACGAGAAGCGGTGAGGTCAAGCGGGACACTCGTTCCCACATCGAGACCCGAATCGAGGGACTAAAAATGAGGGGAATTCCAATCGGGTAAAAATTACCGGTCGATCGCTGCATCGATTCTGACGTCGCCTTCTTGACTGCTGTTTTTCCCATGAATCTTGTCGATGTAGAACGCCTTCTCGAGTCCTTTTATGCTTGTTGAAGCGATGTCGCTCACCCGGAGGTAAGAATGAAGAAGCAGCGTGAAGTCCCAGGGCTTCGTATCGGTGTTTCTCACGTCTACCGTCATGTGCAGAGCATCGGATGCCAGCGTCACGGTGTACTTAATCTCGAATCTGGAATATCGGATGAACGCGCAGTGAGGCCTCGCATATCGGAGGGTTTGAACGACACCGTCGGAGATACGCAATGGTGCGGTGTTTTTTTGGCCCCAAACGGGGCATTCGCCCCCAGCTTCTATCCGCCATGCTCGAAATCATGGAGCATCGCATCGGAAAGACCCTCGAATCCGAGTCTCGTTGAAGCAATGGGAGCGATACAAATAATTCTACGGGAAGCATGGAGTCTGTGAGTGGAAGATTCTGAGAACACACACACTCTGCTTCTCCCATACACACTGGATGCTCCATATGTATATTGTCGATATTGACCTGGGTATGGCAACGGAGCTTACTTGAATGGCCACATGGCCAGTGTGGCTTCTGTTTCCGTCAAGCGGAGAACCGCTTCGTGAGGTTCCCGCTCGCTCAGTGACCACATCGACGTTCGCGCGAAGCCGTGCTGGGGTCCGAGAGACCATGGTCCGAAATTCGCTGCGGACAAGGCGGAAAAAGGTCACAGTTTTGGCTAAAATCGGCATTCTGGATAGCTGCCGACACCTCAGTCAGAAAAAAGCTTCAACCTCGGCCTCACTTCACAGCACACGTGAAAGACACACGTGGGTGAATTTTTTCGGCGAGTCTCGCCGCGCTTATCTGATCAGCTACTTTCCTCATATGTATATCCAGACTAGGCGAAACTCAATCAGGCGGTCAAAATCGTCGCTTGAGCAGAGGCTTGAAATAAGGGATACTCATGCCACGTAGAATGTATGCGGAAGGTACTCACGAAAAACGAAAGGAACTCCCCCTCGAATCGCCTTCTTATTGTCGAAAACCGCGGTCTTGCTGTAATGGGGTATTCACTCGATCTCAATCTTTTCCTTGTAAAGCGACGATGGACTTGAGGACAAGATAAAACGGGCTCTGGTTCCGAAATTCAAAGCGTGTGGTTAGGGTCCGTCGTTCGCTTCATGGAGTAACTCACCTCAGGAAAAGGTTTTCCGAGCGTTCGCGACCCGTTCTCCATGAGAGTATTGTGGCGCCTGCCAGCAAGAATCGCTGCTTGAATTTCGAGCTCTACCACCGGAGCCGATATTCCCCGGCCCCAAGCGCATTCGAATTCTATGATCGACACCGAGAGCCAGATCATTTCACTCGGGACTTACCGAATAGATGGATGACGGCAGTATCTTCTCCGAGTTTGAGATGCACCAAATCATTCTCGTCACACCCGAGGCTCATCTTTGATCCGATTGTTCCTTTAGGATCTTGGCAAGAGCTGTCAGACAATGCTGTCCACACCGAATGCTGAACGAGAGAACGGTGGCGAGGGTCAGCATCGGGAGAGGGCTGAGATCACTTAATGTAAACTTTCAGAAGGGAGGGAGAGATTTTCTGGCTCAAGCGTATTATATATCACCCATCGTGACATGCTAGGGCTCATAAAGGAGGGGATTTAATCGATTTAATAATTTGAGCGTTTTAATCGATGGCGGATGACGGATTTGCGATTTTGGGGAAGCCACGGCTCCCATGCGCCTAAGCGGCCCCTTGCTCGTGGATGGATCGACTGCTCACCTCGCTCCCAAGTGTCATGGTTCGAATAGTTCGCCAAGTAAGCTGATATCCTACATAGTTACTCATCGGTCGGGACGGGAGGGGAGCAAGGATTTGGATGCCGAGAGCGGGAATAAAGTTTTGATAGCAGGTGTCTAGATAGGACCAGGATGCAGTCTGGAGGACAGCTCCGATTCTCGATGATCCGACTCTCAATAAGAGAGGAGACGGAGACTCCCTACCGAGGCATCCTTGAGGATGGCATCCAGGAGGGTGACAACGATCGCGAAGAAGTCTCACCTCACCTTGCTGGCACTCTGCCGAGGAAATTACCACCAGTGCGGCAAAGAACACTGGCGCTATCGCGCAGGTAGCTCTTGACATCTCCAGACGGCGCATCAGCTGTAAGATGACATTGTGGACACAACAGAGCGCGATTACTTAGACAATCGGATGGGGGAGAAGAACGAGCGACTCTCGATCATGCTTGGTTCTCTCTCCTTCAAGCGGGTGAACTCTCGATATGGTTACGCCGGCTTCATCGGCTTCAATAGTTCGATGAAGTATCGGAACATTCATTGCAACTCGGAAAAGCTCTCCCGATTGCCTCCCTCGGCTCCACCAATTGCGACCTGGGAGCATGGACCTGGGACATACTGAAAAACTTGGATCCCAGGCCCGCGACATCTGTGTCGAACAGACAGATGTGTCGACCACAGGAACCAACGAACGCACCTTTGAAAACTCGGAATTCGAAAGAAACTCTCCATATTATGGACATCTTGCATTCATTCAAGATTTGCTCAATCAACACGGCTCTGGAATTCGCAGGAATGACCGAGTATCGAAACGACGAGAAACTCGCATATGGTACCCAGGTAGCGCGAGCTCGCGCACTTCGATGGCTGCGGGACGGTTTTGACTTACTACCTGTTCGTCGGTCAAGATTCTTGGAATTTGGAAGTCGTCCGAAATTTCTTCTGCTCGGAAGATCGCCTCTGAGGTCAGCACCCGATCCTGAATTCATCACGAGAATAACCCTGACCCAGCCTCTAGGGTTTGAGCTGTGGAAATCCAGAAATACTTCACGTTTTTTTACTTTTTTACGAATGTTCTGAGCTCGGTGTGACACATTTTGCGATTCTCAGTCCCAGGAACTCTTTTGGCGATCCCGCGGACCCTTGAGGGCTCATAACGATCCGAGTTTCAAATCCGGGGAACCGCGATCCCATTTGTGTGTTTTCCGCGCCGACACTAATTAATTCCACTATTTGTACAAGCTCAATCGCGATGACTCTGTATGATCGGGGAGCGGATGCTCCGGTGGACGGATTCCAGGATGCCGGTACCCGCTGTATCGAAGGCCGGAACTCGCATTCTTCTGCCCTGGTCGCGTCGAGCCTAATTATCAAGCCCGAACATGTGGCCGGCGTATTGTAGGAAGTTTGACTTGGCTGATGCGTGTCCCGCGCCGTAAGCTCCCGGCAGCGGCTAGAACCCGAAGGACACCACGCCCGCTACGTCATCGGCTTCACGGATAATATTCTACGATTGTTGATCGAAAGGAACAGTGACCGTCTGTGTCCGGGATCCGACGATATCTATCCTGCGGGAGTTCGACCGCGAATCGTTCAAGTCAATCTGGAGGAGCTCATATTCCCCGTTCCTCTGAAATTCCAGTACGACGGATGATCGCTCGAAAGAATCTTTCCTACGCAAGGTGTGTACCGCGAGTCGGCCTGAGGTAGGAGAGAAGCTTATCCATTGCGGTGCGGGATCTGTTGTTATGGGAGCAAGCATTGAGATCTTCCGCTGGATTATATTCCAGCCCGAAGACTTCCCAAATATTTAAAATTCTCCGAAGAGCGCCGTCGCGTCGCGAGGGCATTTGAGAGACTGGGGGCTGCTTGGAGAGACGAGAGCTTGAAAAGCTGATCTAAACTGAGCGCGTCCAACTATGGCATTTGCTGGGAACTCGTCGGCATTCTGGAAGGTGCGCTTTAATGTAGAGTAGGAACGCTTTTATCACTGCCGGTTTGAATTGAGTTTTCAGGAAGACACGTCGTTACCTTCAAGCTCAACGGGCTGTGTTGAAGTGCTCGGGAGCGTTGAGAGGAACGAGCTATGCATATGGCGGCACGTTCCCGCGCACCTCGTTGAAACCTTCCGCTCGGCTCATGCGTAAAACAGGCTAGCAAGCAAGCGAGCTACCATACGTACTCGTCTCGTAATCAGACTTGATCGTCTGTTTCCTCATGAGCTCTCGGGTACTTTGAACAGAACTCGCATCTTTCGCGCAGGTTGAGGAACCTCGCGAAATCATTGAATTTTCTCGCTCGAATCCTCACCGCGCTGCATAAAAACAAAACAGCTTTGATTATTATCTGAATCGGCGATTCTCGCGGCGAGACCGGCTCCCAATATTCCCGTGGATTTGCCGAGAAAAAAAGACTCTCGAGCCTTCATTTTTACAGATTCTTGCTTCTCTCGGGTTATTGCTTCGAATCCATTTCTGTGATGACAACTCATACTGTGGGGTAAATGGGCGTGGTGGCGATTCCACATTTGTTGCCTTTGTTCCTAGGCAGCTTGAAATAGCCTTTCTCTCCCCAGCTAGTGTTCCACGAGTTTTTGACCAACCAGTAGTCGCCGTCATCACTCGTCCCGTAGCCGACAGCCAACACAGCGTGATCCAGGCCGATCGAGCTGCACGATTCGGGGTTGTAGATGCCTTTTTGGAAGAGAATGCTTCCAGAAATGAGAGTGAGTCGACCGAGGTATCACGTTCCACATAAAGCCGGACATGACCTACAGGATTTCGAGCCTCGGATAGAGGTTCAGTGCAGGAAAGTATCGTTTCTCCGTGCGGAGCCTATTGCGTACCTGATTTGTAGTGTTGGAAGTCCTCTCCAGAAGCATCCATTCCCACGCTGATGGGTCCTACTTTAGCAACAGCCTTTTGGAGCGCACTCTCACTGTAGAAACCGGCCATCCAGAAACCAGTGATTTTTGCGGCCGCTGACTTCTTATCCGAGTGGCAAGATCCGCCGACGCCCTTGTAGGGATAAGCGGTCTCGAGTTCGAGGCCTCCGTTGAAACGGACGTACTCCATGGCAAGCATTGGCTGACCACCGTTGCAACCCTTCGGATAGCAAACGCTCCGTGTCAAGAATTTCGGGACGTACCCTTTTTTGATCGGCGGTTTTTTCATGTATTCCGATTATTCCGAGGCAGCTCTCGGTGAAGTTTTCGGTTGAGAGTAGAGTCGAATGTCAGTGCAAAACAACTCACGAAGTCGAGCCAAGAACAGTCGACCATCTGTTGCTCAGACAGAGAGAGGAGCTCGCCGTTTTTGAGGAAGTGTTGTCCTTCAATTGCACCGCTCGTCGAGAAAGCCCAGCACGAACCGCATTGACCTGAGGTTGTCGTCAGAGCTTGTAATTCCAGACTCGACTCGGAAAAAAACACGTTGATCTTGCCTCAATACAATCCGAAATGCTCCACAAGAGAGAAGGCTTCTCCATTTCCCACCTTGGTCTTTGACAGGCGACACGGCTCCTTTGTCACGCCAATCGACTGCTTCGGGAAGATCACGGTCGTCCGCCACAACTTCCCTCTGCAGTTTCCTCAGCTTCGCGATCGTTGAGGCGTTCATTCGCAAACCGAGATAGGTTTGACGGAACTCCGCGGTGCTCTGGAGAAATCGAATAAATGCGTTCGAAATTCCCGGACTTCGAATATGAGCTTCAACTATTTAAAACTTTTCCGGCCGGAGACTCCGGGCACGGAGCGATTTCACAAACTTGCTGAGTACTTTCGTGCCAAAGTGATTATTATGAAGAATTACCATGTCAGCAAATTGAGTGATGCCGAGAGTGTATCCACGTGATGCGGCTTTCTCAGCGTTGAACTTCTCGATGTGAGCGAGATTGCGTTGAAAAATTCCCTGACGCAGTGCATGTTCGTCTCCTTCGTAGGTTTTCCCGAAGTGTTCCTGGGGGAAATTTCGGAGGAAAATATCCCAGCTCATGAATGTTATGCAGGCAGGAGGCCGGGAGGGATCGAAACACGTGTTGGATAGTCAGAATTACCGATCGTCGGATTCCATCAATCGGCTCCGTGCAGCGATTGAATGAACTATTCTCACTGCGCCTACCTTGAAATGCTCAAAATTTGTGAGGTCGGCTCCGACAGCCACGACGAGAGCCAAAACGGATGCAATATAGAGACGCATTTCTATCGTGAGGACCGCTCCACCGAATGCTCCTGCAATCCATGAAAACCCAACGAGATCACCGTTCTATCTCTCGGAGAGTATCGTACCCCTCTCGGCAGCTTGTTGTAATCTCCTGTCGCTTGACCGCTTTAGTGATTAGAGGAGGGATGACAGAAACAATGAAGCAGCCTGCTCCGTAATCGAAGCATCGGAATACCAAGCTAACTTGAAAACTTCACGGCGAGAATGTGAATCCGAATGATCCATTTTCCAATCGAAAGCTGATAGCGATCGCAGCAAGATAACCCTCGTTCCTTTGGGCACCTCCGCGGTCCCCGTGAGAATTTGAAGCTGACTTGTCGAAATTACGGTGCCATCAGTCGAGAATTTATTTTGCATGGACACGACCAATATCCAGCCGGTCTGAAAATGAGCGGGCTCTTATGTAGAGTGCGAAGAGGTTGTCAAAGAGTACGGAATCCGTACGATGGCATTCTTTTTCTGGCCTGATGAGTCGATGCGGATCCTTCCGAATTCGATCAGAGGCATGAACATAATCATGCAAAATCCAGAGAAGAGAGGTTGGGCGCGCAAAGTCCTCGGGCGTTGGATCTCTAGGTCACGCTTTGGTCTGACCCCAATTAGTACAGCTTTTGCAGCTCGGTCCGGGAATTGATCCGATTCAATCGGAGAGGAATAATCTCGCAATTACAAGTTGATACGTTTTTTATGTCCGAGGAGGAACCCAACAAGATCATGACCTCTTGTCAACACGTTTCATGGCTTGATCCCTTGGGATCGGATGCTCTCACCGGCTTCAATCTTTTGCTACGAATTCTCGATCTTGTTCTCCGATTTCTCCGGGATTCCCGGTCGGATCCTCTCACTTCGGAACGGTTCATTTTTCAATGCGAATCCCAACCGCTCTGAGGACGCTTTGAGAGATCATTTCTCTCCGAAGCCAGGCGTCGATAGTTGCTAGACGACTCAATGATCATTAGTCTCGTGAGCAGATATCGTTCACAAGTCTTGGACCCGGGCAAATGTCCGATGAGATAAGGAATAATGCCCCATTCGAATGTTTAGGCATGGATGGATAATTTCCGCGACTCTGATTGCGGGGAAGGATTCCTCAATTCCGATAGCATCGATGAATTCACCTCCGCAAACACACAGCGGTATAGCGCCCGATGCCAGTCGGGCGCCTCGTTGCCGTCAGAAGGTCTTGTAAGATCGTGCAGGGTGATCTTGTAACCACCATTAGTTCCGAAGGTCCAAGTAGAATTACCTATTACGCTTGCAGCATCCGTGTCATGGTTGACATCTCGTCTCTGACTCGGGTCCTGTCCAAGCGTGATAAGAAAGAATTCGGAGAAAAAAGCACTTGTTTCGATCCACCCACAGGCGTCGTTTGAGTTCTTCTCCCCTCGGGAACTCTGGTCTCGCGTCGAGACAAGAACAGTGAGCGGAGCGGATCAGTCCAACGGCAAATCCTCGCGCTGTGATTGCGAGACGTTCCGCGGACGTCGATTAAAATGGAACCACTGCATGGCGGTCCGTGCGAGAGAGTGCAGACGCCCAGAGTGCAGCGACGCATAAATGATTCCTGTCAGAAACCCGCCTCGCTCTGAATGGTGTCGTCCCTGGGGTACCTCGTCCGATCCCGAGATTTTCGAGAGAAGCTCAGTCGGGCATCGGGGGAGAAAGATCCAGAAATCTCTTTTGCTCTGAGAACTTTGCTCACAATCGATGCCCCGTCGCAAATTGAGCATGGAGGCTCCGTTTCCGGCGGGGAATCAACGAGTGGATAACGATCAAATGAAGGTCTCTATTATCTTGCGGGGCTCGACACTTCGAATGGCTTCGGTGGCTTGGATGCGACTAGACTCATGATGGGATCGAAGGGCAGACTCGGCAGGACTCGGAGAGCAATCCTCTCGTTAATTCGCTTCCAGGACTCCTTGGAGATCGGGCGCAAAGTAGAGTCGACTGGTCATGGATATCTGCGTCCCGGCGGAAGTCCAAGCCGCCCTCCCCCGCCGCCAGTTGACGTCGATCGAGTGTGATGGCCTCCCACCGAGCACACCTATGACGTACTTCAGAATTTAAGTTCATGTGGGATAACATTGTGAGGGTCTGTTTGCGCAGCCAAACCTTCCATAGCGGCCTTCTCGGCGGATGGGTTGCGCGACTAATATTTCGCTGGAAGATCCGTTTCCATTCGTTAGATTCCGGTTCACTTTCACCCGACTTCTCAAGCCAGAGCCGCCGCTAGAAGGCCTACGATACCGGAACAGATGACGCCCACCGCACTGTCACAAGCGGTTGTTGAACCGAAACCGAATTCTGGTCACTGAATAGAAATTCCGGGTGGCAGCGTCGTCCCATCTCACACCCTAGTATTTTTCCACCGACAAATTTATTGAGATCGATCTGGACGCATTTTCGCCGGAAACGACATCTCAAATAATATATTCGACTTTTCTCTTTCCGGATTTCCCGTATTCACTGCGATGCGCTGCTCATGTCGAGTGAGCTAACCCAGAGCTTCCGGTGACGAAGTCGAAATCTCTAGGAATTATTTCATCAGCAATAATTTCGGCTTCAATCCCTGCGGGAGGTTGAAGCGAGGAAGTCCAGTGACATTGAGGATCATGAATTATTACGAAAGGAATGGGCAGGGTCAACTATTCGGAAATACGATAATTATCGATAGTTAATGATTAGGCGTAGAAAGGGATTGCACGTTGAATCGGCGACCACGGGAGATTTGATTCGAAGAAAATCCAGGGGCTTATCTTGTGACCAAGGTTTTCCATTTATTATGACATATTTCTATATACAGTAGCAGGAACACTTTCAAACACGATCTTTGGAATATGTACAGAGACGAAAGCCTCGAGTGGTTTGAGTGCAGCTCCGAGGCTTCAACGGCGGGCGGCGGCCATGACTTGTGGGCCGAGCGTATTGACGGCCTCTCCCAGTTTCCCGAGAAGGTCGTGGATCGCAGGCATGAGATCCGGATTAGCGGGTTGCTTAACTTCGTCCAGTACTCTGGCCGTCCTCGCGCTGACCTCTCCGAAGTCAGCAGCGCGTCCTTCCTGAGGATTAGATCCGTGGTAAACAGGATATTGGGGAGAAGTTGTTCCCTTCTGTTGTTCCTGACCGGCGACACGTTGTCCATGAACTTGTTGCGCTTTCGGCACTCCTACGTAAGCAGACTGGGGCTGGGGACCGAAAGCTTGTTGAGCCTGTTGGACTCGTTGGTAAACAGCCTGCTGAGCGTGTCCGAGGACTCCTGGGTAAGGACCCAAGCGATTCTGGTACGTTACGAAAGGATATCCCGCATCGTAGAGTTTCGGCGAATAGTTGAAGAAACCGAGACCGGTCGCCAGGAGAGCGGCCATCCCGCCGAGGAACACAGTGGTGCCGACCGCAGCACCGGCTCCAGCCAGGGCCTTCCCAACGGCGTACACATCAACTTTCAAGGACTTGGAAAGTTCTTTGGCGACCCGGGTCGAAGCGTCGCCGATTTCGGTGACATTGACGGCACCCATCATCGAATTGATCTGGTTGAAGCCTTTCAAGGCGGACGAGATGCTAGAAAGCGAATCCTTGAGGCCACGGCCCTCTCTCAGGACATCGCTGATAATGTCCTGGGCATCCTTCGCGAAGTCTTGTTCTTTCTGAGGGAGATTCTCCTTGACTTCCTTGTGCTCCTTGACGTCTTTCAGCTCCTTGGCATCTCTGGCAGAAGCACTCGCGGCATAAGCCACGGCCAGCACAATGAACAATCTCATGGTTGGACCTGTTTGAAACGAACTTAGCTCAACGACACGCTTATATCGAAAACGCTGTGTCTGTGAGAAGACAGACGAGAAAGAGAAGTTCATGTGGGTAGACCCCACCACCGGGCTGCTTCTACGAACCGCGGCCGGAACCGCTTCTGGAGCGCTTGCGTAATACGTGACGTAGGCGAAAGTCATAACGGAAAGTGACATCCAGTCAGCCGCGGCTCCGTATCCGCTAGATTCCGACTTTCCCGAGGAGTTGGCGGAAATTTTGAGGGCGGCCCGTGGAGGAAATACAATCTTGAAATATTTTCGGGATCATTCACTCCCTTCCTCGTTGTTCCTACCCATCGACCGGCATTTCCAGCTCCATTCTGCGGCGGCAACGATCCTGCCCAACAGCGGTTCCAGCTCGATGAGCCCGGAGGGCTCCAATTTTGAAGAAGATGTCTTACGACGTGTGCAGGTGTGCGGCGCGAACGCATGAGAGGGCTCGAGGACTCGATTCAAGGAGTCGAACGAATGAGTCAGCTTCGTATTTGCCGTTCCGCCTCCAATGACCACTCGAAGTAATGGGCTCGGCCCGTCTCCGGAAGATTTCTGCTAAAGTCTCCTCGACACGCCACACAGAAGATTCGGCTGAAACAGCTGTTCAAGTAATTTGCTGGTGTGAGGGGTCTCGAAGGTACGAGACCTCTCGGAGGACCGGAGATACGGGCTCACTCGCTCCGGAGCTTGCTGTACATCGAGGAGGAGGAAAAGTCAACTGAAGGGAAAAATCCTCTGAAGTGGGCCGGATTTTTTTGTAAAAAAATTCTGGTCCTAGTTCCTGCAAGATGAGCCCGCGCGATTAACGGATTGTTATAATAGGCACTCGATTCTTCGTGGCCAGAAGTTGATCGGGAGCCTGGTCAGAGTTCCGGGTACTTTTCGGCCTGCAAGCATTTCGGGAGGATCTATTGTTGGACATTCAGAGGTAACTTTGGGCGATCTCGTCCAATGTTCATCCACAGCGCGCAGCAGTCTCCAAAGGCTCAGGAAGACCCGGAAATCAGTGATTTGACTCTCGGGGTTCCGCGGAAAGAGATGAAGAGGAACGATCCCGAATTTTTTCGAGATTCGCCGACGTCTCATTCTTTCCGGAGTGGATTTTCAGCATCTCTGCTTCTGATGCATATGGCCCTAATCTTTCTATATGTCTCTGAGAGAGTTGACTCACACACGAGAACGGTACTTTGTCCCATCAGTGTGATTCCCGACCGATCTGCTGGCGATCTGGAGGAGAATATTCCATGAATGACCGTGCCTGATTATCTAATATCACCTGATATCTGGATCAACCGATAATTTATTGGGCTTTCCAGGACTTCGCAGGACACTCTCCGCTCTGCGGGCTCATTTTGTGGGTCATTCGCGCAGCTTCCTCGGAGAATGACGACGCGGCTGGCGACTTGCGCCACTGAAGATTTTATTACGCTGTCAGTGGATTAAGTTTGATCGATCGGAGTCCCTCCCGCCATGGAACGGAGTCTGTGGAAATTGGAACTGTCTACAGGTGTTTGCATATAATTGTACCGTACTCCCTATCGGCCTATCTTACGAGTATTGGATGTGTCAATTTAGTCCGCGTAGCATATTGACTTCCATGTCAGGTCGAGTCTCGCGCTATGGTCTGAAGCAAAATTGCTCAAATGGAGGCTCGTTGCGGGTCTTTCCCGCTCGTCCGGAGCTCAATGGATGGCCTCGTGCCCTCGGGTATCTTGGAAGGAAGGCGAGTTTGAAACAAGAATAAAAGCTTGCAAGCTATGTGGGGATACGGCGGCTGAGAAAAACTTTCGGTGTCCTATGTTTGACCCGAATGGCTCTTGATTGTTTTGAAAGCGCTGGAACTTCCCAGTCGTCACTTCGGGGAAAACCGGAATGTTTCTTGGCTTCGCCGTCAATCCTGACAGTGTTTGACTGAGAAAACCGGCGCATGGAACCGCGACGGCAAACAGACGTCAGCTGTAGCGAAGGATTCTCTTGGCTCATTGTCGCGTTTCGATCTTCAGATATCAGAAGCAAAAGCGAGAACCCGAGATCGTTTTCTTGTTTTCGAAATCGATCTTTGTTCATGTCAAATGAACATGTTGTGTCGAGCGGTCGTACTGTTGCGTTTCCGCATTACAGAGCCGGTATGTCGATCGTTGGACCCGCCGGACGGTGTGTTGGGTGTACCGGGCAAAGCGTTGGGTTTGGTTGATGAAGTTTATTGGCTCGCCGAATGAAGAAGATATCGTCCAAATGATGACACCCATCCGATCGATGTCCGCCAGCGGCGAGAATCAGTAGAAACAAAAATAGTCGCACGCAAATGACGTCGGATCGCGTGGCAGAGCTCCCTGGAGAAGTGAGTCGTCGGACGATCAGCCCGAAAACAAAAACGACGAAAACAGCCCATTTCGTGCAACGTTCCCCCATGTGGAAATGAACGTCAGCTCAAGCCGTACCGACAAATGATTAATCGTGGTTGGGGAACCATAGACGGAAATTCAGGAGAAAATCCAGCCCTGACGCCGCTCAAATGATTCCTCAAATTCCGGCATCAGAAACCCCGTCAGAATCGTCCCGTCGAACAACACAGCGCATCCAGCGCAGCCACGGAACAAATGTTCGATGGGACGCGCCTCGATCTTTGATTGATCAAAGTACTGGGGAAAAACGGAGAATGCCGTGCCCAGCTCAGTGAGCCGTCCGCCCTATGCCCGTCGCTTGCCTGCCTGCTGCCTGGCTCCCAGCCCGCGGAAGAGACACCGCCTCCAGAAGCGTCCCGTCGTCGATGCCCACCCGCGATCCGAACCCTCTCTGCTTTGGGTATAAATGCACAGCCCACATTCGAACCTCTCACCGGATCCACACGATTCACACGATAGAACCATGAAAGGTGCCGCTGCACTGCTGCTCGCACTCGCGCTCTGCTGCTGTGGGGCTCTGGCCGAGGAGCAGCCTGAAATGGAGGAGCGAGGACTACGTGATTCCATCAAACAGATCACCCAGAAGGTCACAGGAGTTCCCAGTCTGGGCAAGCTGATGCGATCCGTTAACATGACGGAGATCGCCCGTGCTTCCACGAAAGTTGCGAAGGAGCTCTCTAAATCACTCAGGATGGACGTCTTCGCGGCTGGGAAGGCTCTCGCAGCCGCTGGAGCCGCCATGGGATCCATTGTGTTTCTCGGAGGCATGGCCGGACTCCTAGCCACCGGATTAGGCATGTTCCGTTACTCGCCCGAACTCTACGAATCCAGCTACTTTTCCAATCGGATCGGACCCGTGTACCCCAGCATTCCCTATTTGTCGGACGCCCAGTCGATCATCTACCAGAAAGTACAACAGGCTCAGCAGCAATATCTAGGCGCTCAGGGAGCCCATGCGGCTCAGCGTGCCGGCGTGCCGATCCACCAAGCGAATGGACAACCGCGGCCGCAACAACCTCTCAATGGTCAACGCCCCCAGAAAGAAGAATATTACGGTGAACGTAACGGACAGGGCCGCAGTGATGAAGAAATCAAAATCAGTGCTCGGGACGCCCGGATTCTGAAAGACACCAAGAAGCCATACAGTGATGATTTGATGCCCGCCATCGCAGATCTCTTCAAAGCAATTACCAACAACGTGGAGAAAGTTGCTCCTGGCGTTGCCGAGGCTCTCAGGCGTTGAATTTACGAAAATCGCGAGAATGTGGTGTCGGCCTAAGTTATTTGTATGCTCCTAAGTCTGTGGTTCTGAATGTCTAGTCAATAAAGGCAATGTGGGATCTTAAGAAAACATGAATGATCGCTCGATGATTTTTGGCCAGAATTCTGAGGCCTGAGCTATTGAAGTGCAAGCGAATATTGAATTCTCCCGATTATTACGATGTATCAGTACTTCTGGTCTTCTTGAGCTCTCATGTTTCAACTTCGGCGCTGGCCGAGGCTACAGCGAGGTAGGAGCCGCACGGGTTTCCTGGAAGCTCGCTTCTCTGCGCATGTTTCGCCTCTGCGAGGGAACCGTCAGAGAATGTCTCTCATTCCGACAATCTCCTGACGGAGTCACCGGAAATCCGATGAATTCACGACACGGGCAGTTTTTCATCCCATACAGATCGATTGAAGAATAGTCCGGATACCGATGTAAGGTCCATGGAGAGGAGGAGTCGCGGGTACATCATCATGAAGGCAAAGCACAGAACAAGACCCCTTTGCCAACAGGCTTGGAGATCTGGACCGAGCGGAGCATCGGCTGCTGGCTGAGCGAGAAGAGGGGATCAAATTTACGGAATATTCTATTCGGAATGAACCTTTCTGGTAACTGGAAACTGATGACCGTTCGAATTGACACATTAATTTCAACTCCCTGGCGAGATGACCGTTCCAGCATGGATTTCCGCTTGCATTGGTTCGATGAAACCTTGCAGATGCCCCACGACCGGCCGAATCGCCGTTTTTTCCATGCACGACACCGGAGTTCTGCAATCTCCAAACCTGAGGAGAATCTCCGCCAATCGAATCCCGACGGAATGCACTTAATCCCCTCCAGGTCCTCGCTTGCCGTAAGTCGCCCTGGGTTAATGATTCACCCCTTCGCTCGGTGTATCGCCGACAGACGATATCTCTGAAGAATGAGCCGCCTTGACGATTTCCTCCTTTCGTCGAAAAAACGCTAGTGATAAAATCGGAAAAACGTCAATTTTTTTCCATCACGTTCCCGGTTCAGAAGACGCAGAATTCCGATACGGGCGAAACTCTGTAAAGAAGATTGAGGAGATGACTCAGACTTAGGAATGGGAGTCGGTCGCTCCCACCGCCGATCAAAGCCTATGAGATGTCGGTCTATCGGTAAGGAGGGCAACTACGTGTCCCGACCCGCTGACAGGGCTCGGCATACACTGAGACCTCTGGGGAACCAACCAACATGGGGCTCATTGAGCATCTAATGATACATCACGTGTTGGTCCTTTGACCTGCAAAGAGGCTCCCTGCCTCATTAGAGGCGACATGTGAGGGGGCAACCGTGGGGCGAAATTTTCTATCTACGCAAAATACGTCGTGCCCGAGCCAAGTTCAGTCTCTAGTGCTCTCGGTTTTCCCCCATCATTCAAAGTAGAAACGGAATTTCCATGAACCACTGCTCGCATTCCATCATTCGGCGGCGACAACGTACGTGCAAAGGCACTGTTACTGCACGACGCGAGCTTCTATAGCAGAGCTCGGGAAGCATTGGGCGCGACCCAATTTCGAATGCTCCCCGAAAGAATGCTCGACGCGGTTCCCACAAAAGCGGAAACGGCGCGGAATCGCTAATTTACATCATCCCAAATAAAGGGTGCAATGACATGGCTTGCGACTCCCAACGACCTCCCACCCTCGGCGACCCTTGCACTTTCTTCCTCGCGTATAAAACCACGACGGGCTTCGCATCGAAGAGCAAAGCGATTTCTGTTCACACTTGTTGACGTTTCGACATTTGACTCGACGGAGTTGATATGCGGAGTTTTCAGTTGCTTTCGGTTTGTGTTCTCGTCGGAGCAGCGTGGTGCAGTGTGGTTCGGCATGTGGAACACGACTCTCGACGACAAGACAATTCACGTCAAGGCAGGATACTCTTCGGACCTCGCACCGGATTTTATGGAGATCCTTTCCTCAGTCCGGGATTTGGTTTAATTTCGGCCATCGCTCCCCTAGCCTTCGTCGGAGGCTTGACAGCCCTGGCTCTGAACGCTTTCGGTTTCCTCGGAGGCGGTGGGAGTGCGGAAAGTACAGCGACGATGGCCGCGGCCCCGACCGCCGCGCCAGCCATCGAAACGACGACGGAAGCTTTGCAACAAGCCGAAGAGAATCTCAATGCGGCAGCCCAGGACGAGTTCAGGAGACGGCTCGAGAAAATAAAATACAATGGAGGCTACAGCAATTCCGCTGATGGATTGCAGATCGCCCGGCGCACTACAATCAAACCGAACAAATTTACTGATAAGGGTCACGTAACCTACACGTCCAACGTTCACCGCTACGAATACGATTATAACGGCAAACGCAAGTACCCTGCTACACGGATCGACTGAGCATCGCTCCGAATGGATCCGGGATGCCCGTGGGTTAATAATCTATTCTGGGATCCTGAAGCTGGACTTCGAAGGATCCATCAATAAATCGGTGAAATCTGCGAAAGGGCTATTGTTCAATTGTTTGTGCTTGCTCGAAATTCGGCCTTCCTGTGTCTTACATCATGAAATGCTCGACTAGAGCTCGATTCAGAGTGAAGGGAGCTTCCGATTGATCACAAGAGGCTCACTCCCCAGTGTTCGGAAGAGGAGACGCTGAACCGTACAAGCTTCTCTGCCGCGACGGGATTTTGAGACGGCAGCAGGGATCGATTTCTGTCCAACTACGGTCTGGGTGTCGAGTTCCGCGATATTGCGATGCGAAAACCCGACCCGGTTATCTCATTGAAGGGACCGATTCGATCGGGAGGAAATGGCTCCATCCAACTCTTCTCTTTACTTGTTGCTTTTTTCCACCTTATCCCGTGACTCGCTCCCCATCCCTCCGAGTCTTCGCACCGGATGACATATATTCAAATATGTGGAATGCATCGGCGGATAACTATCCACGTGTTTCTGATCGGTGAATCTATACATACAGATTAGGTTTATGGACTTCTAATCCGAGCTGCTGGGCTGGCGTCATGGCAAACCACGTTTTTGTTCCGCTGTCAAAATCATTACTGAGGGTTCGCGAATTCCGCCGACCATGAGCCTCACCGGAGCGTGGAGGCTGAAGATCCGGCGTCGCCTATTTTCAGGACTTCTGATATCTTTTCCAACATTTTGTGGTTTTCGAAGCCATAAAATCCTCACGGGAAGCGCGCAGTGAGAACTGAACACTAGGCCAGGCCTAGGGAATCCCTGGAGCGAGCAAGCCGTCAAGATTCCATGAATCTTCTGCTACAGCCGTGGCTGGAGAGAACGTCGGCAAGATCGCTGTTCTTGCCCTGAGTTGAAACTCGCCCACATCTGGAACGTCATCTCGCTGATTGAAGCCCAACCCTAATCTACTCTTGGGACTCTCGAAAGACGGTCAAATGATTCCCTAGGAGCGCAGGAAATATCGGTTGGGTAGGAAATGGAGTCCGCCATCCCACCGAGGGGCAGAATAGGGTTCCAGGTGGACGACAGTCACGTCGAGATTTTGATCTCCGGTGACAGCCTCACATGATGAATATATTCATCGAAGTCTGAGAGTCGGGAAGCCTCAGCCTTCTCGGAATTTCCTGTTTTCAGGGCTTCACAGGGCCGCTGGAACAGTCGGAGTGGGAATGGAATCGGGGGAGCAATCCGATACCTTCTCGTTCAGAGGCTACGTTCACTAAGAGGCGGAGCAGAAGCCGTCGAAAACGATGACGACCGAGGCTAGCTTTGTTTTCTCAATGAGCTCAAAAAAATCTGCAGTGAAGGCTTTCGTAGAGTTCAAAGTTCCGTGGAGTCTGCTGAGTTCACGCAGTATTTCACAAGGTGGAATTCACGTGCTGAAAGGGGGCGCGACGCGCTCGAGCTATTCGGTTGCGCCGTCGGCGTCGGTCGTAGGGCGAGCCTCAAGTTTCAAAAAAGACCCGGCTCAGGAAAAAGGCAGAGGCCTCTTAGCTGAGAGATATGTCCCCGTGTCTGCGCAATGGGTGATTCAATTTGACGAGGCCATAGACGGATAATCGTTCCAGGGTCTGCATCCGAGCCAGGTCCTCAGTCAGGGAGGAAAAAGTCGTGCTGCGAGTTCTGCCGCTCGTGAGATGCTCCGATGATTAGTGGGAAACCTACGTCGGAAGAGGAAAAGACTCTCCGGAACGCCCACGCCGTCATGTTTCAGAGCAGCAGACAGGGCGTTCGAATTGTTTGGAGCTAACGAGCATCATCCGTTTTCCAAGGTTTGCGCCGACCGACAGTGCGTCGCTTAGCCGGTGTCTCGGCAGAATGCGTCATTCCTCAGAGATTTTGCTCTTCGTGTGCCTCCTCTTCCACGAAAGTCAAGCTCAGAGCAGCGCCCGACCAAGATACGGTGGAAACTTGCGATGGCTGCGCACGCTGCGAAGGGACCTAAATAAGATTATGGATCCGATGACACCGCCATTACTCCAGGGCCAGACCGAGAAGGACATGAAAGTGAATTTGACACTTCGAGGTGAGTTTCGATTTTTTCCGAGGGCGTTCAGGATATCTCCCGCCGCTTGGCGGGAACTCCAGTGTGATTCCGTGGGATTCTATGATCTCTTCTTCCAGAAATATTAATGATTGAGGCAATACACGACGGGGATAATTACTACGTGGATTTGCGCTTAGACATCAGTCTCGAATGGTTTGCGCCGGCCTTGAGATGGCCTCCGGAGATCTACGGCAACATTACGCAGATACAATGGCTCGTTGACGAGACAACTCATGTCAGAAGTAATGTCCCGCTTGGAGGAGCGAAAACTACCAGGTACATATATTCTACCAAGTACAATATCCCTGAGCCTTGAAAGTAGGTAGTTCGTATTCGAGTTGGGGGTGATTGAGCTATTATGGGATTTCTTGGAGTCTAGGGGCAGCACTCGATAACTTCCATGGCACACACGTCTCGTTCCAGAATCGAATACACCGGAAAACTCGTTTTCCTGGGGGAAACTCGACTCATGATGAGCTGCACCGTGTCCAGGTGGTTCCCAAGCGTTAGACTGCATTGTGAAGAGGTCCCTACGATTCGAGAGCTCGAGGAGGGGATGTTTCGGGAGGGGACGCGTTTTCGTCATCATTGAGCGATTAATTGCGGAAATGTGATTCCAGGACTTGGAATTCTACGATTCGGTCGGTAACCTGATAGAGTTCGGGTGTGAGCTCGAGCCACTCTTTGTTTCTGACGCGATCAGTAGAGAGTGGAAACTATGGAAGGTGAATTGATCGGATGGGAAGATTCTCGCGCAGAACGAGGACCTTCTAGTTCCTCCTAGTCTACTCTTCTGGCTCTCACTTTCCCAATGTCGATTCTCATTCTTTCAGCTCGATATTGTGCCAAGAGAAGACAATTCGAAGCTCTTGATCGTAGAAGTCCAGAGAGAGTCTGATCTGCGCGTTCATGAGGTAATTGACGTCGCTTTCAGAAGCCTCTCGAAACGGTTCGAGTGAGTCGAGCGGTGCGGATTTCATTCAGAATCGTTCGCATCGCAGACCTGGGGCTCGGAAATAGATCTCTGCGAGAACTGATTCCAAAATTGAACGCTCCAGATGATTCTCATTTTCACACTGAGTTTGCTGCACGGGCTGGTTCCGAATGATCTCCCAGAGCGTCCTATCCTCTCCGGCGCTTCCATCGTAAGTTTGCTCGTCTTCCTGGTGAGTATCGCCAGCTTCGCCGCCCCTTTCCCATCGGATTAGGCTTTGCCTCTCGAGATTGAGCGATTCGGAGCTCTAAGAGGTGCGAAAATAATTACTAGAATCGTTTTATGCGCAACATGATGATTAATTCACACACGTTTCAGCTTTCACCCATGTGTCAGTCTGACCCATGGTGGCAAACGTTTAGTGCGCTCTGGAGCAGACTTTTATGTGCTCACGTGCTGCTGACATTGTTCCGCCTAGTCCCTCCGAAACTCGGGGCCTGGAGAGATATGGCGCTGAATATAGGCAGGAATTTATTTCTGTTGGTGAGTTTGATTTCCTACGGTAGAGTCGCCAGTCACGTAGGAGCGACCGAGGGTTCCTCGGTGTATACCCTCCGAGCAGGGCGGGGAATTCAAGAGCGAACTCTTATCACGAGGAAACCCAAAAGCCCTTGCCCCCGTAATTTAGAGAAGAGTTCGGTTCTGATCATCCATAGGTAAAAAATTATGATAATAATAATAATAATTATGATAATCATTAATAGTTTCATGACTTATGATGATAAGGAAAATGGAGTTCTTCATTGCAGTTACCCGTGACAGCGCAGGAAGGGCTCATATATTACAGCGAAAAATGGACGGACTTTGAAAAATTTCTCGTCACCATCTACGATCCGCTGCAACCTCAAGATGCTCCCGAGGTGACATCTGACATCAGGTCACGCTTAGTGTTCATGTCGTACCATCTGTTGGAAATACTTGTGTTCACATCTTACTAGACGAGGAGAATCAATCCTCATTCCGTACTCTTCGGGACGATGTTCTTCCGGCTCTCCAAGAAATCTTTATGAGCGGGTCCGGGTGTAGTGAACCACGATTTCGTGAAACTTTTCGTTGAGTAAACGATTTGTCGTGTTCCGCTCTTCCTCAAAGGCAGCAACGTTTTGGAGACTCTCGATGAAGTTGAGGCCAATATAGTATTTGGAACGATTTCAATGCTCCGCCCGTCGGCGTAATGATCGAGAATCCGCGTCGATGTTCTTAGTTCCCCAACCCATGATTGCTAATTTTCTGGTCCTACTCTGACATGCGATAGGCCACACCCGTAAAGACGAGATTCTCTCACACGTCGAAAGATGCTTATCGATCGTGAAAGCCTGGTAATCGGGAGTCGCTTCTCGTCCTAGTTGAGACTCTGCTCCCTGTTGGACTGTCCGAAGTGCGCACGTGTTGGAGCGATTTCATTCAAGAGATCTTATCGGGGAAAGTTATGAGTCATGAATCGTTGTTATTTCGGGTCTGTTCCTCTCATTCGTGCCACGACGCCGGCGAGTGCCTTCATCGGTAAGACCCTCGCGTCGTTCGAAATGGGCTGCTCATATAAGATGTAAAAAAACAAAATGACACATGCTGCCGTGTACTCTGCGTGCTGAGAAGTATCGGTGCAGGCACTTAATCCCTGTGAGCATGGAATTCTCAACCCACAATGTATCCGAACGTCGCTGCAATGATCATAGGAAAGTCTTGAGCCCGTGCCCTTAACATCGACAGCTGGAATTCTAGGCCATTTTCGGACCGATAACGGATGACTGAAAAACAACACTCTTAGTTGCCGACGGATGACTTTTACAAGAATTATTATCAGCGACTTGGAAAACTTGTTGTTTCGCTTCCCGATCGTGGAAAGCAGGTATCGATCTTAGTCGAATCATCGACGCAGTCCCGAGGGTCGGCAACTTCGAAGTCAGCGGATGACGAAGTAGTATGGGTGACCCATGGCTGATCGAAGAGTTCCCCTCATGGGAAGCATTCCGATAAGCTTTCTCTTCGCATCAGCCTAATCGAGTCCATCTTCTGAGGGAAAGAACTGATGCGTAAGCAACGACTCTATCGTGGAAGCTCTCGCGAGCTGTATCGCAGAAAGAGGAACGAACTCAGACGTATAAAGTAGAACCCCATGAAGAGACCGTATGTGACGGATCTTTAGTCACGACGTACCGATAGCTCGGTTCCGGACAATCCTAAGGGATCTCCGATGTAAACTCAATCGGTCATAACAAACTCAAAAACGGACTTTCGAATAGAGCACACTTATGTCCAGTTCCCCCCCCCCGGCCTTATCTCTTCCATGCTGATCTCTTCCATTATTGCAAGAAGGAATTCGGAAGCGACAGTTTATGGCACGATCTGATAGGCTTCTCGCCCTGAGCGTCGTAGGGAAAGCTGCGGTGGTATTCCCGACGGCTTTCACGTTCTATTCGGATTCAGAACCTTCGTTCGGACAGAACGAACACCGGACTCCGGACCCTTTCAGTCGGTCTCCTCAAGTTCCCTATATGGAGGTTCTACTGTGCCTACCATCGGATGTCATAAACGAATTTCACCGGCCTAAGAATAAAGCATGAGGACTAAAGCACGCGGATCACGAGTCCCCATCAATGGAACATGCCGTCTGACGTGCAGAACATGATCATGGCGGATCGAGCTGAAATTTTGGTCATAGGATCCTCTACCCGAGAGTAGTTCAAAACTAAAATATTAGCTGCGTATGGCCACTTTAAGGCCTCCAAAAAATCGTCAGAAATGGGACCCTTCAGCATTGAGCCTATGGAAGCTTTAATGAAATTCTCAATGGATATGATAATCAACGAAGAAACATTTGACACAGACCTTGCAGTGGATACACTTAATTAATGGTAAAGCGTGGCATACAGCGCAGGCCGGGTCGGTGCAGAAGAGCATGTCCGCGAGTTTCGGGAAAGGTATTGACGGCACGTCGAAGCCGCCTTCTCGCCACCCACACAGCCACATGCTGCGGAATTCCGAATGTTGGGATTGATTGTATACAAGGGATTGCATTCGTAGAGCATCGTCACGGCTTCAATTTGTTGATCCTCCTCGACGACATCCGATAGCATCCCTTGAAATTTTGAATCCACCGATATGAAGCGGAAAATCTTGTCAGCTTCAACTCCTGCGCCTTGTGCAGGGCCCATCTTCGAATATCGTCATCATGAACGGGAAGCGAATTCGCCCGCGCGAGATCGAAATTTTCTTTGTGTATTGGGCAACCTGCTCGAGACGTTCCCTCCATGTTCCGCACTCGGCGTGATACTCACGGAAGCGTCTAATATAGCACGG